>NW_027675634.1:117500-120000 GCF_965601325.2 Salmo salar | reverse complement strand
ACAACATACACACACACACACACACCGACAACACACACACACACACACACCGACAACACACACACACCGACAACACACACACACACACACACACACCGACAACACACAGACAAACACACCGACAACACACAAACACACAACACACACACACACCGACAACACACACACACACACACACCGACAACACACACACACACACTGACAACACACACACACACACACACCGACAACACACACACACACACACACCGACAACACACACACACCGACAACACACACACACAAACCGACAACACACACACACACACACACCGACAACACACACACACACACACACCGACAACACACACACACACACAACGACAACAAACACACACACACCGACAACACACACACACACAACACACACACACACACCGACAACACACACACACACACCGACAACACACACACACACCGACAACACACACACACACACCGACAACACACACACACACACACACACCGACAACACACACACACACACACACCGATAACACACACACACCGACAACACACACACACACACACAAACACACCAACAACACACACACACACCGACAACACACACACACACAACAAAACACACACACACACCGACAACACACACACACACACCGACAACACACACACACACACACACACCGACAACACACACACACACACACACACCGACAACACACACACACACACACACACTGACAACACACACACACACACACA
This sequence comes from Salmo salar, assembly GCF_965601325.2. NCBI lineage: Eukaryota > Metazoa > Chordata > Actinopteri > Salmoniformes > Salmonidae > Salmo > Salmo salar. Next base: position 119,238 of record NW_027675634.1, on the reverse strand, counting down.
CACACACACACCGACAACACACACACACACACACACACACACCGACAACACACACACACACACACCGACAACACACACACACACACCGACAACACACACACACACACACACACCGACAACACACACACACACCGACAACACGCACACACACAACACACACACCGACAACACACACACACACCGACAACACACACACACATACACACCGACAACACACACACACACACACCGACAACACACACACACACACACACACACACACACCGACTACACACACACACACACACACCGACAACACACACACACACACACACACCGACAACACACACAGACCGACAACACACACACACCGACAACACACACACACACACACACCGACAACACACACACACACCGACAACACACACACACACAACACACACACCGACAACACACACACACACCGACAACACACACACACACACACACCGACAACACACACACACACACACCGACAACACACACACACACACACCGACTACACACACACACACCGACAACACACACACACACACACCGACAACACACACACACACACACCGACAACACACACACACACACCGGCAACACACACACACACACACCGACAACAAACACACACACAACACACACACACACACACACCGACAACACACACACACACACACCGACAACACACACACACACACACACACCGACAACACACACACACACCGACAACACACACACACACACACCGACAACACACACACACACCGACAACACACACACACCGACAACACACACACACACACACACACCGACAACACACACACACACCGACAACACACACACACACCGACAACACACACACACACATCGACAACACACACACACACACCGACAACACACACACACACACACACACCGACTACACACACACACACCGACAACACACACACACACCGACAACACAAACACACACACACCGACAACACACACACACACACACACCGACAACACACACACACACACACCGACAACACACACACACACCGACAACACACACACACACACCGGCAACACACACACACACACACCGACAACACACACACACACACACACCGACAACACACACACACACACACACACACACACACACTGACAACACACACACACACACACCGACAACACACACACACACACACCGACAACACACACACACACACAACACACACACACACACCGACAACACACACACACACACACCGACAACACACACACACACACACCGACAACACACACACACACACATACCGACAACACACACACACCGACAACACACACACACACACACAACACACACACACACACCGACAACACACACACACACACACCGACAACACACACACACACACACCGACAACACACACACACACACACACCGACAACACACACACGCCGACAACACACACACACACACCGACAACACACACACACACACACACCGACAACACACACACACCGACAACACACACACACACACACACCGACAACACACACACACACCGACAACACACACACACAACACACACACACCGACAACACACACACACACCGACAACACACACACGCACATACACCGACAACACACACACACACACCGACAACACACACACACACACCGACTACACACACACACACCGACAACACACACACACACACACCGACAACACACACA
>NW_027675634.1:80000-82500 GCF_965601325.2 Salmo salar | reverse complement strand
ACAACACACACACACCGACAACACACACACACACACACACACACCGACAACACACACACAAACACACCGACAACACACAAACACACAACACACACACACACCGACAACACACACACACACACACCGACAACACACACACACACACTGACAACACACACACACACACACACCGACAACACACACACACACACACACCGACAACACACACACACCGACAACACACACACACAAACCGACAACACACACACACACACACACCGACAACACACACACACACACACACCGACAACACACACACACACACAACGACAACAAACACACACACACCGACAACACACACACACACAACACACACACACACACCGACAACACACACACACACACCGACAACACACACACACACCGACAACACACACACACACACCGACAACACACACACACACACACACACCGACAACACACACACACACACACACCGATAACACACACACACCGACAACACACACACACACACACAAACACACCAACAACACACACACACACCGACAACACACACACACACAACAAAACACACACACACACCGACAACACACACACACACACCGACAACACACACACACACACACACACCGACAACACACACACACACACACACACCGACAACACACACACACACACACACACACTGACAACACACACACACACACACACACACACACACCGACAACACACACACACACACACACACACACCGACAACACACACACACACACACCGACAACACACACACACACACCGACAACACACACACACACACACACACACCGACAACACACACACACACCGACAACACACACACACACAACACACACACCGACAACACACACACACACCGACAACACACACACACACACACACACCGACAACACACACACACACACACCGACAACACACACACACACACACACACACACACACCGACTACACACACACACACCGACAACACACACACACACACACACACACCGACAACACACACACACCGACAACACACACACACCGACAACACACACACACACACACACCGACAACACACACACACACCGACAACACACACACACACAACACACACACCGACAACACACACACACACCGACAACACACACACACACACACACCGACAACACACACACACACACCGACAACACACACACACACACACCGACTACACACACACACACCGACAACACACACACACACACACCGACAACACACACACACACACACCGACAACACACACACACACACCGGCAACACACACACACACACACCGACAACAAACACACACACAACACACACACACACACACACCGACAACACACACACACACACACCGACAACACACACACACACACACACACCGACAACACACACACACACCGACAACACACACACACACACACCGACAACGCACACACAAACACCGACAACACACACACACCGACAACACACACACACACACACACACCGACAACACACACACACACCGACAACACACACACACACCGACAACACACACACACACATCGACAACACACACACACACACCGACAACACACACACACACACACACACCGACTACACACACACACACCGACAACACACACACACACCGACAACACAAACACACACACACCGACAACACACACACACACACACACACCGACAACACACACACACACACACCGACAACACACACACACACCGACAACACACACACACACACCGGCAACACACACACACACACACCGACAACACACACACACACACACACCGACAACACACACACACACACACACTGACAACACACACACACACACACCGACAACACACACACACACACACCGACAACACACACACACACACAACACACACACACACACCGACAACACACACACACACACACCGACAACACACACACACACACACCGACAACACACACACACACACATACCGACAACACACACACACCGACAACACACACACACACACAACACACACACACACACCGACAACACACACACACACACACCGACAACACACACACACACACCGACAACACACACACACACACCGACAACACACACACACCGACAACACACACACACACACCGACAACACACACACACACACACACCGACAACACACACACACCGACAACACACACACACACACACACCGACAACACACACACACACCGACAACACACACACACAACACACACACACCGACAACACACACACACACCGACAACACACACACGCACATACACCGACAACACACACACACACACCGACAACACACACACACACACACACCGACTACACACACACACACCGACAACACACACACACACACACCGACAACACACACCGACAACACACACACACCGACAACACACACACACACACACACACCGACAACACACACACACACACAC
>NW_027675634.1:25000-72500 GCF_965601325.2 Salmo salar | reverse complement strand
ACACACACACACACACACACACCGACTACACACACACACACCGACAACACACACACACACCGACAACACAAACACACACACACCGACAACACACACACACACACACACCGACAACACACACACACACACACCGACAACACACACACACACCGACAACACACACACACACACCGGCAACACACACACACACACACCGACAACACACACACACACACACACCGACAACACACACACACACACACACACACACACACACTGACAACACACACACACACACACCGACAACACACACACACACACACCGACAACACACACACACACACAACACACACACACACACCGACAACACACACACACACACACCGACAACACACACACACACACACCGACAACACACACACACACACATACCGACAACACACACACAGCGACAACACACACACACACACAACACACACACACACACCGACAACACACACACACACACACCGACAACACACACACACACACACCGACAACACACACACACACACACACCGACAACACACACACACCGACAACACACACACACACACCGACAACACACACACACACACACCGACAACACACACACACCGACAACACACACACACACACACACCGACAACACACACACACACCGACAACACACACACACAACACACACACACCGACAACACACACACACACCGACAACACACACACGCACATACACCGACAACACACACACACACACCGACAACACACACACACACACACACCGACTACACACACACACACCGACAACACACACACACACACCGACAACACACACACACACCGACAACACACACACACACACACCGACAACACACACACACACACACACCTACAACACACACACACACCGACAACACACACACACACACCGGCAACACACACACACACACCGACAACACACACACACACACACACACACACACACCGACAACACACACACACACACACACACACTGACAACACACACACACACACACCGACAACACACACACACACACACCGACAACACACACACACACAACACACACACACACCGACAACACACACACACACACACCGACAACACACACACACACCGACAACACACACACACACACCGACAACACACACACACACAACACACACACACACACCGACAACACACACACACACACACCGACAACACACACACACACACACACCGACAACACACACACACCGACAACACACACACACACACACACACACCGACAACACACACACAAACACACCGACAACACACAAACACACAACACACACACACACCGACAACACACACACACACACACCGACAACACACACACACACACTGACAACACACACACACACACACACCGACAACACACACACACACACCGACAACACACACACACCGACAACACACACACACAAACCGACAACACACACATACACACACACCGACAACACACACACACACACCGACAACACACACACACACACAACGACAACAAACACACACACACCGACAACACACACACACACAACACACACACACACACCGACAACACACACACACACACCGACAACACACACACACCGACAACACACACACACACACCGACAACACACACACACACCGACAACACACACACACACACACACACCGACAACACACACACACACACACCGATAACACACACACACCGACAACACACACACACACACACAAACACACCAACAACACACACACACACCGACAACACACACACACACAACAAAACACACACACACACCGACAACACACACACACACACCGACAACACACACACACACACACACACCGACAACACACACACACACACACACACACCGACAACACACACACACACACACACACACTGACAACACACACACACACACACACACACACACACCGACAACACACACACACACACACACACACACCGACAACACACACACACACCGACAACACACACACACACACCGACAACACACACACACACACACACACCGACAACACACACACACACCGACAACACACACACACACAACACACACACCGACAACACACACACACACCGACAACACACACACACACACACACACCGACAACACACACACACACACACCGACAACACACACACACACACACACACACACACACCGACTACACACACACACACCGACAACACACACACACACACACACACACACCGACAACACACACACACCGACAACACACACACACCGACAACACACACACACACACCGACAACACACACACACACCGACAACACACACACACACAACACACACACCGACTACACACACACACACCGACAACACACACACACACACACCGACAACACACACACACACACACCGACAACACACACACACACACCGGCAACACACACACACACACACACCGACAACAAACACACACACAACACACACACACACACCGACAACACACACACACACCGACAACACACACACACACACACACACTGACAACACACACACACACCGACAACACACACACACAACACACACACACACCGACAACACACACACACACACCGACAACACACACACACACAAACACCAGCAACACACACACACACACCGACAACACACACACACACACACACACACCGACAACACACACACACACACCGACAACACACACACACACACACCGACAACGCACACACACACACCGACAACACACACACACCGACAACACACACACACACACACACACCGACAACACACACACACACCGACAACACACACACACACCGACAACACACACACACACACCGACAACACACACACACACACCGACAACACACACACACACACACACACACACACCGACTACACACACACACACCGACAACACACACACACACCGACAACACACACACACACACACCGACAACACACACACACACACACACCGACAACACACACACACACACACACCGACAACACACACACACACCGACAACACACACACACACACCGGCAACACACACACACACACACCGACAACACACACACACACACACACACACCGACAACACACACACACACACACACACACACACACTGACAACACACACACACACACACCGACAACACACACACACACACACCGACAACACACACACACACACAACACACACACACACACCGACAACACACACACACACACACCTACAACACACACACACACACACCGACAACACACACACACACACACACCGACAACACACACACACCGACAACACACACACACACACACACACCGACAACACACACACAAACACACCGACAACACACACACACACACAACACACACACACACACACCGACAACACACACACACACACCGACAACACACACACACACACTGACAACACACACACACACACCGACAACACACACACACCGACAACACACACACACACACAACGACAACAAACACACACACACACCGACAACACACACACACACAACACACACACACACACCGACAACACACACACACACACACCGACAACACACACACACCGACAACACACACACACACACCGACAACACACACACACACACACACCGATAACACACACACACCGACAACACACACACACACACAAACACACCAACAACACACACACACACCGACAACACACACACACACACACCGACAACACACACACACACACACATCGACAACACACACACACACAACAAAACACACACCGACAACACACACACACACACACACTGACAACACACACACACACACCGACAACACACACACACACACACACACCGACAACGCACACACACACACCGACAACACACACACACACACACACACCGACAACACACACACACACCGACAACACACACACTCACCGACAACACACACACACACACACACCGACAACACACACACACACACACACACCGACAACACACACACACACCGACAACACACACACTCACCGACAACACACACACACACACACACCGACAACACACACACACACCGACAACACACACACACACACACACACCGACTACACACACACACACCGACAACACACACACACACACACCGACAACACACACACACACACCGACAACACACACACACACACACCGACAACACACACACACACACACACCGACAACACACACACACACCGACAACACACACACACACACCGGCAACACACACATACACACACACACCGACAACACACACACACACACACACACCGACAACACACACACACACACACACACACACACACACACACTGACAACACACACACACACACACCGACAACACACACACACACACACAACACAGACACACACACCGACAACACACACACACACACACCGACAACACATACACACACACCGACAACACACACACACACACCGACAACACACACACACACAACACACACACACCGACTACACACACACACACACACACCGACAACACACACACACCGACAACACACACACACACACACACACCGACAACACACACACAAACACACCGACAACACACACACACACAACACACACACACACACACCGACAACACACACACACACACCGACAACACACACACACACACCGACAACACACACACACACACACACCGACAACACACACACACACCGACAACACACACACACACACCGGCAACACACACACACACACACACCGACAACACACACACACACACACACACACACCGACAACACACACACACACACACACACACTGACAACACACACACACACACACCGACAACACACACACACACACACCGACAACACACACACACACAACACACACACACACCGACAACACACACACACACACACCGACAACACACACACACACCGACAACACACACACACACACCGACAACACACACACACACAACACACACACACACACCGACAACACACACACACACACACCGACAACACACACACACACACACACCGACAACACACACACACCGACAACACACACACACACACACACACACCGACAACACACACACAAACACACCGACAACACACAAACACACAACACACACACACACCGACAACACACACACACACACACCGACAACACACACACACACACTGACAACACACACACACAAACACACCGACAACACACAAACACACAACACACACACACACCGACAACACACACACACACACACCGACAACACACACACACACACTGACAACACACACACACACACACACCGACAACACACACACACACACCGACAACACACACACACCGACAACACACACACACAAACCGACAACACACACATACACACACACCGACAACACACACACACACACCGACAACACACACACACACACAACGACAACAAACACACACACACCGACAACACACACACACACAACACACACACACACACCGACAACACACACACACCGACAACACACACACACACACCGACAACACACACACACACCGACAACACACACACACACACACACCGACAACACACACACACACACACACCGATAACACACACACACCGACAACACACACACACACACACAAACACACCAACAACACACACACACACCGACAACACACACACACACAACAAAACACACACACACACCGACAACACACACACACACACCGACAACACACACACACACACACACACCGACAACACACACACACACACACACACACCGACAACACACACACACACACACACACTGACAACACACACACACACACACACACACACACCGACAACACACACACACACACACACACACACCGACAACACACACACACACACACCGACAACACACACACACACACCGACAACACACACACACACACACACACCGACAACACACACACACACACCGACAACACACACACACACAACACACACACCGACAACACACACACACACCGACAACACACACACACACACCGACAACACACACACACACACACCGACAACACACACACACACACACACACACACACACCGACTACACACACACACACCGACAACACACACACACACACACACACACCGACAACACACACACACCGACAACACACACACACCGACAACACACACACACACACACCGACAACACACACACACACCGACAACACACACACACAACACACACACCGACAACACACACACACACCGACAACACACACACACACACACACCGACAACACACACACACACACCGACAACACACACACACACACACCGACTACACACACACACACCGACAACACACACACACCGACAACACACACACACACACACCGACAACACACACACACACACCAGCAACACACACACACACACACCGACAACAAACACACACACAACACACACACACACACACACCGACAACACACACACACACACACCGACAACACACACACACACACACACACTGACAACACACACACACACCGACAACACACACACACACACACCGACAACACACACACACACACAACACACACACACACACCGACAACACACACACACACACACCTACAACACACACACACACACACCGACAACACACACACACACACCGACAACACACACACACCGACAACACACACACACACACACCGACAACACACACACAAACACACCGACAACACACACACACACAACACACACACACACACACCGACAACACACACACACACACCGACAACACACACACACACACTGACAACACACACACACACACCGACAACACACACACACCGACAACACACACACACCGACAACACACACACACACACAACGACAACAAACACACACACACACCGACAACACACACACACACAACACACACACACACACCGACAACACACACACACACACACCGACAACACACACACACCGACAACACACACACACACACCGACAACACACACACACACACACACACCGATAACACACACACACCGACAACACACACACACACACAAACACACCAACAACACACACACACACCGACAACACACACACACACACACCGACAACACACACACACACACACATCGACAACACACACACACACAACAAAACACACACCGACAACACACACACACACACACACTGACAACACACACACACACACCGACAACACACACACACACACACACACCGACAACGCACACACACACACCGACAACACACACACACACACACACACCGACAACACACACACACACCGACAACAAACACACTCACCGACAACACACACACACACACACACCGACAACACACACACACACACACACACCGACAACACACACACACACCGACAACACACACACTCACCGACAACACACACACACACACACACCGACAACACACACACACACCGACAACACACACACACACACACACACCGACTACACACACACACACCGACAACACACACACACACACACCGACAACACACACACACACACCGACAACACACACACACACACACACCGACAACACACACACACACACACACACCGACAACACACACACACACCGACAACACACACACACACACCGGCAACACACACATACACACACACACCGACAACACACACACACACACACACACCGACAACACACACACACACACACACACACACACACTGACAACACACACACACACACACCGACAACACACACACACACACACAACACAGACACACACACCGACAACACACACACACACACACCGACAACACACACACACACACCGACAACACACACACACACACCGACAACACACACACACACAACACACACACACCGACTACACACACACACACACACACCGACAACACACACACACCGACAACACACACACACACACACACACACACCGACAACACACACACAAACACACCGACAACACACACACACACAACACACACACACACACACCGACAACACACACACACACACCGACAACACACACACACACACCGACAACACACACACACACCGACAACACACACACACACACCGGCAACACACACACACACACACACCGACAACACACACACACACACACACACACACCGACAACACACACACACACACACACACACTGACAACACACACACACACACACCGACAACACACACACACACACACCGACAACACACACACACACAACACACACACACACCGACAACACACACACACACACACCGACAACACACACACACACCGACAACACACACACACACACCGACAACACACACACACACAACACACACACACACACCGACAACACACACACACACACACCGACAACACACACACACACACACACCGACAACACACACACACCGACAACACACACACACACACACACACACCGACAACACACACACAAACACACCGACAACACACAAACACACAACACACACACCGACAACACACACACACACACACCGACAACACACACACACACACTGACAACACACACACACAAACACACCGACAACACACAAACACACAACACACACACACACCGACAACACACACACACACACACCGACAACACACACACACACACTGACAACACACACACACACACACACCGACAACACACACACACACACCGACAACACACACACACCGACAACACACACACACAAACCGACAACACACACATACACACACACCGACAACACACACACACACACCGACAACACACACACACACACAACGACAACAAACACACACACACCGACAACACACACACACACAACACACACACACACACCGACAACACACACACACACACCGACAACACACACACACCGACAACACACACACACACACCGACAACACACACACACACCGACAACACACACACACACACACACACCGACAACACACACACACACACACACCGATAACACACACACACCGACAACACACACACACACAACAAAACACACACACCGACAACACACACACACACACCGACAACACACACACACACACACACACCGACAACACACACACACACACACACACACCGACAACACACACACACACACACACACTGACAACACACACACACACACACACACACCGACAACACACACACACACACACACACACACCGACAACACACACACACACACACCGACAACACACACACACACACCGACAACACACACACACACACACACACCGACAACACACACACACACCGACAACACACACACACACAACACACACACCGACAACACACACACACACACACCGACAACACACACACACACACACACCGACAACACACACACACCGACAACACACACACACACACACACACACCGACAACACACACACAAACACACCGACAACACACAAACACACAACACACACACCGACAACACACACACACACACACCGACAACACACACACACACACTGACAACACACACACACAAACACACCGACAACACACAAACACACAACACACACACACACCGACAACACACACACACACACACCGACAACACACACACACACACTGACAACACACACACACACACACACCGACAACACACACACACACACCGACAACACACACACACCGACAACACACACACACAAACCGACAACACACACATACACACACACCGACAACACACACACACACACCGACAACACACACACACACACAACGACAACAAACACACACACACCGACAACACACACACACACAACACACACACACACACCGACAACACACACACACACACCGACAACACACACACACCGACAACACACACACACACACCGACAACACACACACACACCGACAACACACACACACACACACACACCGACAACACACACACACACACACACCGATAACACACACACACCGACAACACACACACACACAACAAAACACACACACCGACAACACACACACACACACCGACAACACACACACACACACACACACACCGACAACACACACACACACACACACACACCGACAACACACACACACACACACACACTGACAACACACACACACACACACACACACACCGACAACACACACACACACACACACACACACCGACAACACACACACACACACACCGACAACACACACACACACACCGACAACACACACACACACACACACACCGACAACACACACACACACCGACAACACACACACACACAACACACACACCGACAACACACACACACACCGACAACACACACACACACACACACCGACAACACACACACACACACACCGACAACACACACACACACACACACACACACACCGACTACACACACACACACCGACAACACACACACACACACACACACACCGACAACACACACACACCGACAACACACACACACCGACAACACACACACACACACCGACAACACACACACACACCGACAACACACACACACACAACACACACACCGACAACACACACACACACCGACAACACACACACACACACACACCGACAACACACACACACACACCGACAACACACACACACACACACCGACTACACACACACACACCGACAACACACACACACACACACCGACAACACACACACACACACACCGACAACACACACACACACACCAGCAACACACACACACACACACCGACAACAAACACACACACAACACACACACACACACACACCGACAACACACACACACACACACCGACAACACACACACACACACACACACTGACAACACACACACACACCGACAACACACACACACACACACCGACAACACACACACACACACCGACAACACACACACACACAAACACCAGCAACACACACACACACACCGACAACACACACACACACACACACACACCGACAACACACACACACACACCGACAACACACACACACACACACACACACCGACAACACACACACACCGACAACACACACACACCGACAACACACACACACACACTGACAACACACACACACACCGACAACACACACACACACAACACACACACCGACAACACACACACACACCGACAACACACACACACACACACACCGACAACACACACACACACACCGACAACACACACACACACACACCGACTACACACACACACACCGACAACACACACACACACACACCGACAACACACACACACACACACCGACAACACACACACACACACCGGCAACACACACACACACACACCGACAACAAACACACACACAACACACACACACACACACACCGACAACACACACACACACACACCGACAACACACACACACACACACACACTGACAACACACACACACACCGACAACACACACACACAACACACACACACACCGACAACACACACACACACACCGACAACACACACACACACAAACACCAGCAACACACACACACACACCGACAACACACACACACACACACACACACCGACAACACACACACACACACCGACAACACACACACACACACACCGACAACGCACACACACACACCGACAACACACACACACCGACAACACACACACACACACACACACCGACAACACACACACACACCGACAACACACACACACACCGACAACACACACACACACACCGACAACACACACACACACACCGACAACACACACACACACACACACACACACACCGACTACACACACACACACCGACAACACACACACACACCGACAACACACACACACACCGACAACACACACACACACACACACACCGACAACACACACACACACACACACCGACAACACACACACACACCGACAACACACACACACACACCGGCAACACACACACACACACACCGACAACACACACACACACACACACACACCGACAACACACACACACACACACACACACACACACTGACAACACACACACACACACACCGACAACACACACACACACACACCGACAACACACACACACACACAACACACACACACACACCGACAACACACACACACACACACCTACAACACACACACACACACACCGACAACACACACACACACACACACCGACAACACACACACACCGACAACACACACACACACACACACACCGACAACACACACACAAACACACCGACAACACACACACACACAACACACACACACACACACCGACAACACACACACACACACCGACAACACACACACACACACTGACAACACACACACACACACCGACAACACACACACACCGACAACACACACACACCGACAACACACACACACACACAACGACAACAAACACACACACACACCGACAACACACACACACACACAACACACACACACACACCGACAACACACACACACACACACCGACAACACACACACACCGACAACACACACACACACACCGACAACACACACACACACACACACCGATAACACACACACACCGACAACACACACACACACACAAACACACCAACAACACACACACACACCGACAACACACACACACACACACACCGACAACACACACACACACACACATCGACAACACACACACACACAACAAAACACACACACACACCGACAACACACACACACACACACACTGACAACACACACACACACACCGACAACACACACACACACACACACACCGACAACGCACACACACACACCGACAACACACACACACACACACACACCGACAACACACACACACACCGACAACACACACACTCACCGACAACACACACACACACACACACCGACAACACACACACACACACACACCGACAACACACACACACACCGACAACACACACACTCACCGACAACACACACACACACACACACCGACAACACACACACACACACGACAACACACACACACACACACACACCGACTACACACACACACACCGACAACACACACACACACACACCTACAACACACACACACACACCGACACCACACACACACACACACACCGACAACACACACACACACCGACAACACACACACACACACCGGCAACACACACATACACACACACACCGACAACACACACACACACACACACACCGACAACACACACACACACACACACACACACACACACTGACAACACACACACACACCGACAACACACACACACACACACAACACAGACACACACACCGACAACACACACACACACACACCGACAACACACACACACACACCGACAACACACACACACACACCGACAACACACACACACACAACACACACACACCGACTACACACACACACACACACACCGACAACACACACACACCGACAACACACACACACACACACACACCGACAACACACACACAAACACACCGACAACACACACACACACAACACACACACACACACACCGACAACACACACACACACACCGACAACACACACACACACACCGACAACACACACACACACACACCACCGACAACACACACACACACCGACAACACACACACACACACCGGCAACACACACACACACACACACCGACAACACACACACACACACACACACACACCGACAACACACACACACACACACACACACTGACAACACACACACACACACACCGACAACACACACACACACACACCGACAACACACACACACACAACACACACACACACCGACAACACACACACACACACACCGACAACACACACACACACCGACAACACACACACACACACCGACAACACACACACACACAACACACACACACACACCGACAACACACACACACACACACCGACAACACACACACACACACACACCGACAACACACACACACCGACAACACACACACACACACACACACACACCGACAACACACACACAAACACACCGACAACACACAAACACACAACACACACACACACCGACAACACACACACACACACACCGACAACACACACACACACACTGACAACACACACACACACACACACCGACAACACACACACACACACCGACAACACACACACACCGACAACACACACACACAAACCGACAACACACACATACACACACACCGACAACACACACACACACACCGACAACACACACACACACACAACGACAACAAACACACACACACCGACAACACACACACACACACACATCGACAACACACACACACACAACAAAACACACACACACACCGACAACACACACACACACACACACTGACAACACACACACACACACCGACAACACACACACACACACACACACCGACAACGCACACACACACACCGACAACACACACACACACACACACACCGACAACACACACACACACCGACAACACACACACTCACCGACAACACACACACACACACACACCGACAACACACACACACACACACACACCGACAACACACACACACACCGACAACACACACACTCACCGACAACACACACACACACACACACCGACAACACACACACACACCGACAACACACACACACACACACACACCGACTACACACACACACACCGACAACACACACACACACACACCTACAACACACACACACACACCGACACCACACACACACACACACACCGACAACACACACACACACCGACAACACACACACACACACCGGCAACACACACATACACACACACACCGACAACACACACACACACACACACACCGACAACACACACACACACACACACACACACACACACTGACAACACACACACACACCGACAACACACACACACACACACAACACAGACACACACACCGACAACACACACACACACACACCGACAACACACACACACACACCGACAACACACACACACACACCGACAACACACACACACACAACACACACACACCGACTACACACACACACACACACACCGACAACACACACACACCGACAACACACACACACACACACACACCGACAACACACACACAAACACACCGACAACACACACACACACAACACACACACACACACACCGACAACACACACACACACACCGACAACACACACACACACACCGACAACACACACACACACACACACCGACAACACACACACACACCGACAACACACACACACACACCGGCAACACACACACACACACACACCGACAACACACACACACACACACACACACACCGACAACACACACACACACACACACACACTGACAACACACACACACACACACCGACAACACACACACACACACACCGACAACACACACACACACAACACACACACACACCGACAACACACACACACACACACCGACAACACACACACACACCGACAACACACACACACACACCGACAACACACACACACACAACACACACACACACACCGACAACACACACACACACACACCGACAACACACACACACACACACACCGACAACACACACACACCGACAACACACACACACACACACACACACACCGACAACACACACACAAACACACCGACAACACACAAACACACAACACACACACACACCGACAACACACACACACACACACCGACAACACACACACACACACTGACAACACACACACACACACACACCGACAACACACACACACACACCGACAACACACACACACCGACAACACACACACACAAACCGACAACACACACATACACACACACCGACAACACACACACACACACCGACAACACACACACACACACAACGACAACAAACACACACACACCGACAACACACACACACACAACACACACACACACACCGACAACACACACACACACACCGACAACACACACACACCGACAACACACACACACACACCGACAACACACACACACACCGACAACACACACACACACACACACACACACCGACAACACACACACACACACACACCGATAACACACACACACCGACAACACACACACACACACACAAACACACCAACAACACACACACACACCGACAACACACACACACACAACAAAACACACACACACACCGACAACACACACACACACACCGACAACACACACACACACACACACACCGACAACACACACACACACACACACCGACAACACACACACACACACACACACTGACAACACACACACACACACACACACACACACACCGACAACACACACACACACACACACACACACCGACAACACACACACACACACACCGACAACACACACACACACACCGACAACACACACACACACACACACACCGACAACACACACACACACCGACAACACACACACACACAACACACACACCGACAACACACACACACACCGACAACACACACACACACACACACCGACAACACACACACACACACACCGACAACACACACACACACACACACACACACACACACCGACTACACACACACACACCGACAACACACACACACACACACACACACCGACATCACACACACACCGACAACACACACACACCGACAACACACACACACACACCGACAACACACACACACACCGACAACACACACACACACAACACACACACCGACAACACACACACACACCGACAACACACACACACACACACAACGACAACACACACACACACACCGACAACACACACACACACACACCGACTACACACACACACACCGACAACACACACACACACACACCGACAACACACACACACACACACCGACAACACACACACACACACCGGCAACACACACACACACACACCGACAACAAACACACACACAACACACACACACACACCGACAACACACACACACACACACCGACAACACACACACACACACACACACTGACAACACACACACACACCGACAACACACACACACAACACACACAGACACCGACAACACACACACACACACCGACAACACACACACACACAAACACCAGCAACACACACACACACACCGACAACACACACACACACACACACACACCGACAACACACACACACACACCGACAACACACACACACACACACCGACAACGCACACACACACACCGACAACACACACACACCGACAACACACACACACACACACACCGACAACACACACACACACCGACAACACACACACACACCGACAACACACACACACACACCGACAACACACACACACCGACAACACACACACACACACACACACACACCGACTACACACACACACACCGACAACACACACACACACCAACAACACACACACACACACACCGACAACACACACACACACACACACCGACAACACACACACACACACCGACAACACACACACACACCGACAACACACACACACACACCGGCAACACACACACACACACACCGACAACACACACACACACACACACACACCGACAACACACACACACACACACACACACACACACTGACAACACACACACACACACACCGACAACACACACACACACACACCGACAACACACACACACACACAACACACACACACACACCGACAACACACACACACACACCGACAACACACACACACACACACCGACAACACACACACACACACACACCGACAACACACACACACCGACAACACACACACACACACACACACCGACAACACACACACACACACACACACACACACACACTGACAACACACACACACACACACCGACAACACACACACACACACACCGACAACACACACACACACACAACACACACACACACACCGACAACACACACACACACACACCGACAACACACACACACACACACCGACAACACACACACACACACACACCGACAACACACACACACACACACACCGACAACACACACACACCGACAACACACACACACACACACACACACACCGACAACACACACACAAACACACCGACAACACACAAACACACAACACACACACACACCGACAACACACACACACACACACCGACAACACACACACACACACTGACAACACACACACACACACACACCGACAACACACACACACACACCGACAACACACACACACCGACAACACACACACACAAACCGACAACACACACATACACACACACCGACAACACACACACACACACCGACAACACACACACACACACAACGACAACAAACACACACACACCGACAACACACACACACACAACACACACACACACACCGACAACACACACACACACACCGACAACACACACACACCGACAACACACACACACACACCGACAACACACACACACACCGACAACACACACACACACACACACACCGACAACACACACACACACACACACCGATAACACACACACACCGACAACACACACACACACACACAAACACACCAACAACACACACACACACCGACAACACACACACACACAACAAAACACACACACACACCGACAACACACACACACACACCGACAACACACACACACACACACACACCGACAACACACACACACACACACACACACCGACAACACACACACACACACACTGACAACACACACACACACACACACACACACACACCGACAACACACACACACACACACACACCGACAACACACACACACACACACCGACAACACACACACACACACACCGACAACACACACACACACACACACACCGACAACACACACACACACCGACAACACACACACACACAACACACACACCGACAACACACACACACACCGACAACACACACACACACACACACCGACAACACACACACACACACACCGACAACACACACACACACACACACACACACACACCGACTACACACACACACACCGACAACACACACACACACACACACACACCGACATCACACACACACCGACAACACACACACACCGACAACACACACACACACACCGACAACACACACACACACCGACAACACACACACACACAACACACACACCGACAACACACACACACACCGACAACACACACACACACACACAACGACAACACACACACACACACCGACAACACACACACACACACACCGACTACACACACACACACCGACAACACACACACACACACACCGACAACACACACACACACACACCGACAACACACACACACACACCGGCAACACACACACACACACACCGACAACAAACACACACACAACACACACACACACACCGACAACACACACACACACACACCGACAACACACACACACACACACACACTGACAACACACACACACACCGACAACACACACACACAACACACACAGACACCGACAACACACACACACACACCGACAACACACACACACACAAACACCAGCAACACACACACACACACCGACAACACACACACACACACACACACCGACAACACACACACACACACCGACAACACACACACACACACACCGACAACGCACACACACACACCGACAACACACACACACCGACAACACACACACACACACACACCGACAACACACACACACCGACAACACACACACACACCGACAACACACACACACACACCGACAACACACACACACACACCGACAACACACACACACACACACACACCGACTACACACACACACACCGACAACACACACACACACCAACAACACACACACACACACACCGACAACACACACACACACACACACCGACAACACACACACACACACCGACAACACACACACACACCGACAACACACACACACACACCGGCAACACACACACACACACACCGACAACACACACACACACACACACACACCGACAACACACACACACACACACACACACACACACTGACAACACACACACACACACCGACAACACACACACACACACACCGACAACACACACACACACACAACACACACACACACACCGACAACACACACACACACACACCGACAACACACACACACACACACCGACAACACACACACACACACACACCGACAACACACACACACCGACAACACACACACACACACACACACCGACAACACACACACACAAACCGACAACACACACATACACCGACAACACACACACACACACCGACAACACACACACACACACAACGACAACAAACACACACACACCGACAACACACACACACACAACACACACACACACACCGACAACACACACACACACACCGACAACACACACACACCGACAACACACACACACACACCGACAACACACACACACACCGACAACACACACACACACACACACACCGACAACACACACACACACACACACCGATAACACACACACACCGACAACACACACACACACAACAAAACACACACACCGACAACACACACACACACACCGACAACACACACACACACACACACACCGACAACACACACACACACACACACACACCGACAACACACACACACACACACACACACTGACAACACACACACACACACACACACACCGACAACACACACACACACACACACACACACCGACAACACACACACACACACACCGACAACACACACACACACACCGACAACACACACACACACACACACACACCGACAACACACACACACACCGACAACACACACACACACAACACACACACCGACAACACACACACACACCGACAACAGACACACACACACACACCGACAACACACACACACACACACCGACAACACACACACACACACACACACACACACCGACTACACACACACACACCGACAACACACACACACACACACACACACCGACAACACACACACACCGACAACACACACACACCGACAACACACACACACACACCGACAACACACACACACACCGACAACACACACACACACAACACACACACCGACAACACACACACACACCGACAACACACACACACACACACACCGACAACACACACACACACACCGACAACACACACACACACACACCGACTACACACACACACACCGACAACACACACACACACACACCGACAACACACACACACACACACCGACAACACACACACACACACCAGCAACACACACACACACACACCGACAACAAACACACACACAACACACACACACACACACACCGACAACACACACACACACACACCGACAACACACACACACACACACACACTGACAACACACACACACACCGACAACACACACACACACACACCGACAACACACACACACCGACAACACACACACACACACCGACAACACACACACACACCGACAACACACACACACACAACACACACACCGACAACACACACACACACCGACAACACACACACACACACACACCGACAACACACACACACACACCGACAACACACACACACACACACACCGACTACACACACACACACCGACAACACACACACACACACACCGACAACACACACACACACACACCGACAACACACACACACACACCGGCAACACACACACACACACACCGACAACAAACACACACACAACACACACACACACACACACCGACAACACACACACACACACACCGACAACACACACACACACACACACACTGACAACACACACACACACCGACAACACACACACACAACACACACACACCGACAACACACACACACACACCGACAACACACACACACACAAACACCAGCAACACACACACACACACCGACAACACACACACACACACACACACACCGACAACACACACACACACACCGACAACACACACACACACACACCGACAACGCACACACACACACCGACAACACACACACACCGACAACACACACACACACACACACACCGACAACACACACACACACACCGACAACACACACACACACAAACACCAGCAACACACACACACACACCGACAACACACACACACACACACACACACCGACAACACACACACACACACCGACAACACACACACACACACACCGACAACGCACACACACACACCGACAACACACACACACCGACAACACACACACACACACACACACCGACAACACACACACACACCGACAACACACACACACACCGACAACACACACACACACACCGACAACACACACACACACACCGACAACACACACACACACACACACACACACACCGACTACACACACACACACCGACAACACACACACACACCGACAACACACACACACACCGACAACACACACACACACACACACACCGACAACACACACACACACACACACCGACAACACACACACACACCGACAACACACACACACACACCGGCAACACACACACACACACACCGACAACACACACACACACACACACACACCGACAACACACACACACACACACACACACACACACTGACAACACACACACACACACACCGACAACACACACACACACACACCGACAACACACACACACACACAACACACACACACACACCGACAACACACACACACACACACCTACAACACACACACACACACACCGACAACACACACACACACACACACCGACAACACACACACACCGACAACACACACACACACACACACACCGACAACACACACACAAACACACCGACAACACACACACACACAACACACACACACACACACCGACAACACACACACACACACCGACAACACACACACACACACTGACAACACACACACACACACCGACAACACACACACACCGACAACACACACACACCGACAACACACACACACACACAACGACAACAAACACACACACACACCGACAACACACACACACACACAACACACACACACACACCGACAACACACACACACACACACCGACAACACACACACACCGACAACACACACACACACACCGACAACACACACACACACACACACCGATAACACACACACACCGACAACACACACACACACACAAACACACCAACAACACACACACACACCGACAACACACACACACACACACACCGACAACACACACACACACACACATCGACAACACACACACACACAACAAAACACACACACACACCGACAACACACACACACACACACACTGACAACACACACACACACACCGACAACACACACACACACACACACACCGACAACGCACACACACACACCGACAACACACACACACACACACACACCGACAACACACACACACACCGACAACACACACACTCACCGACAACACACACACACACACACACCGACAACACACACACACACACACACACCGACAACACACACACACACCGACAACACACACACTCACCGACAACACACACACACACACACACCGACAACACACACACACACCGACAACACACACACACACACACACACCGACTACACACACACACACCGACAACACACACACACACACACCTACAACACACACACACACACCGACACCACACACACACACACACACCGACAACACACACACACACCGACAACACACACACACACACCGGCAACACACACATACACACACACACCGACAACACACACACACACACACACACCGACAACACACACACACACACACACACACACACACACTGACAACACACACACACACACACCGACAACACACACACACACACACAACACAGACACACACACCGACAACACACACACACACACACCGACAACACACACACACACACCGACAACACACACACACACACCGACAACACACACACACACAACACACACACACCGACTACACACACACACACACACACCGACAACACACACACACCGACAACACACACACACACACACACACCGACAACACACACACAAACACACCGACAACACACACACACACAACACACACACACACACACCGACAACACACACACACACACCGACAACACACACACACACACCGACAACACACACACACACACACACCGACAACACACACACACACCGACAACACACACACACACACCGGCAACACACACACACACACACACCGACAACACACACACACACACACACACACACCGACAACACACACACACACACACACACACTGACAACACACACACACACACACCGACAACACACACACACACACACCGACAACACACACACACACAACACACACACACACCGACAACACACACACACACACACCGACAACACACACACACACCGACAACACACACACACACACCGACAACACACACACACACAACACACACACACACACCGACAACACACACACACACACACCGACAACACACACACACACACACACCGACAACACACACACACCGACAACACACACACACACACACACACACACCGACAACACACACACAAACACACCGACAACACACAAACACACAACACACACACACACCGACAACACACACACACACACACCGACAACACACACACACACACTGACAACACACACACACACACACACCGACAACACACACACACACACCGACAACACACACACACCGACAACACACACACACAAACCGACAACACACACATACACACACACCGACAACACACACACACACACCGACAACACACACACACACACAACGACAACAAACACACACACACCGACAACACACACACACACAACACACACACACACACCGACAACACACACACACACACCGACAACACACACACACCGACAACACACACACACACACCGACAACACACACACACACCGACAACACACACACACACACACACACCGACAACACACACACACACACACACCGATAACACACACACACCGACAACACACACACACACACACAAACACACCAACAACACACACACACACCGACAACACACACACACACAACAAAACACACACACACACCGACAACACACACACACACACCGACAACACACACACACACACACACACCGACAACACACACACACACACACACACACCGACAACACACACACACACACACACACTGACAACACACACACACACACACACACACACACACCGACAACACACACACACACACACACACACACCGACAACACACACACACACACACCGACAACACACACACACACACACACACACCGACATCACACACACACCGACAACACACACACACCGACAACACACACACACACACCGACAACACACACACACACCGACAACACACACACACACAACACACACACCGACAACACACACACACACCGACAACACACACACACACACACAACGACAACACACACACACACACCGACAACACACACACACACACACCGACTACACACACACACACCGACAACACACACACACACACACCGACAACACACACACACACACACCGACAACACACACACACACACCGGCAACACACACACACACACACCGACAACAAACACACACACAACACACACACACACACCGACAACACACACACACACACACCGACAACACACACACACACACACACACTGACAACACACACACACACCGACAACACACACACACAACACACACACACACCGACAACACACACACACAACACACCGACACACACACACACACACAAACACCAGCACACACACACACACACACCGACAACACACACACACACACACACACACCGACAACACACACACACACACCGACAACACACACACACACACACCGACAACGCACACACACACACCGACAACACACACACACCGACAACACACACACACACACACACCGACAACACACACACACACCGACAACACACACACACACCGACAACACACACACACACACCGACAACACACACACACACACCGACAACACACACACACACACACACACACACCGACTACACACACACACACCGACAACACACACACACACCAACAACACACACACACACACACCGACAACACACACACACACACACACCGACAACACACACACACACACCGACAACACACACACACACCGACAACACACACACACACACCGGCAACACACACACACACCGACAACACACACACACACACACACACACCGACAACACACACACACACACACACACACACACACTGACAACACACACACACACACACCGACAACACACACACACACACACCGACAACACACACACACACACAACACACACACACACACCGACAACACACACACACACACACCGACAACACACACACACACACACCGACAACACACACACACACACACACCGACAACACACACACACCGACAACACACACACACACACACACACCGACAACACACACACAAACACACCGACAACACACACACACACAACACACACACACACACACCGACAACACACACACACACACCGACAACACACACACACACACTGACAACACACACACACACACCGACAACACACACACACCGACAACACACACACACCGACAACACACACACACACACAACGACAACAAACACACACACACACCGACAACACACACACACACAACACACACACACACACCGACAACACACACACACACACACCGACAACACACACACACCGACAACACACACACACACACCGACAACACACACAAACACACACACCGATAACACACACACACCGACAACACACACACACACACAAACACACCAACAACACACACACACACCGACAACACACACACACACACACACCGACAACACACACACACACACACATCGACAACACACACACACACAACAAAACACACACACACACCGACAACACACACACACACACACACCGACAACACACACACACACACCGACAACACACACACACACACACACACCGACAACGCACACACACACACCGACAACACACACACACACACACACACCGACAACACACACACACACCGACAACACACACACTCACCGACAACACACACACACACACACACCGACAACACACACACACACACACACACCGACAACACACACACACACCGACAACACACACACTCACCGACAACACACACACACACACACACCGACAACACACACACACACCGACAACACACACACACACACACACACACACACCGACTACACACACACACACCGACAACACACACACACACACCGACAACACACACACACACACCGACAACACACACACACACACACACCGACAACACACACACACACACACACACCGACAACACACACACACACCGACAACACACACACACACACCGGCAACACACACATACACACACACACCGACAACACACACACACACACACACACCGACAACACACACACACACACACACACACACACACACTGACAACACACACACACACACACCGACAACACACACACACACACACAACACAGACACACACACCGACAACACACACACACACACACCGACAACACACACACACACACCGACAACACACACACACACACCGACAACACACACACACACAACACACACACACCGACTACACACACACACACACACACCGACAACACACACACACTGACAACACACACACACACACACACACACACCGACAACACACACACAAACACACCGACAACACACACACACACAACACACACACACACACACCGACAACACACACACACACACCGACAACACACACACACACACTGACAACACACACACACACACACCGACAACACACACACACACACACACCGACAACACACACACACCGACAACACACACACACACACCGACAACACACACACACACACACACCGACAACACACACACACCGACAACACACACACACACACACACACCGACAACACACACACACACCGACAACACACACACACAACACACACACACCGACAACACACACACACACCGACAACACACACACGCACATACACCGACAACACACACACACACACCGACAACACACACACACACACCGACTACACACACACACACCGACAACACACACACACACACACCGACAACACACACACACACCGACAACACACACACACACACACCGACAACACACACACACACACACACCGACAACACACACACACACCGACAACACACACACACACACCGGCAACACACACACACACACACACCGACAACACACACACACACACACACCGACAACACACACACACACACACACACTGACAACACACACACACACACACCGACAACACACACACACATACACCGACAACACACACACACACAACACACACACACACACCGACAACACACACACACACACCACCGACAACACACACACACACCGACAACACACACACACACACCGACAACACACACACACACAACACACACACACACACCGACAACACACACACACACACACACACCGACAACACACACACACACACACACACCGACAACACACACACACCGACAACACACACACACACACACACACACACCGACAACACACACACAAACACACCGACAACACACAAACACACAACACACACACACACCGACAACACACACACACACACACCGACAACACACACACACACACTGACAACACACACACACACACCGACAACACACACACACACACACACCGACAACACACACACACCGACAACACACACACACACACACACACACCGACAACACACACACACACACCGACAACACACACACACACACAACGACAACAAACACACACACACACCGACAACACACACACACACAACACACACACACACACCGACAACACACACACACACACACCGACAACACACACACACCGACAACACACACACACACACCGACAACACACACACACACCGACAACACACACACACACACACACACCGACAACACACACACACACACACACCGATAACACACACACACCGACAACACACACACACACACACAAACACACCAACAACACACACACACACCGACAACACACACACACACAACAAAACACACACACACACCGACAACACACACACACACACCGACAACACACACACACACACCGACAACACACACACACACACACTGACAACACACACACACACACACCGACAACACACACACACACACACCGACAACACACACACACACACACACACCGACAACACACACACACACACACACACACTGACAACACACACACACACACACACACCGACAACACACACACACACACACCGACAACACACACACACACACACACCGACAACACACACACACCGACAACACACACACACAAACCGACAACACACACACACACACACACCGACAACACACACACACACACCGACAACACACACACACACACACAACGACAACAAACACACACACACACCGACAACACACACAAACACAACACACACACACACACCGACAACACACACACACACACACACAACAAAACACACACACACACCGACAACACACACACACACACCGACAACACACACACACACACCGACAACACACACACACACACACTGACAACACACACACACACACACCGACAACACACACACACACACACACACACTGACAACACACACACACACACACACACCGACAACACACACACACACACACCGACAACACACACACACACACACACCGACAACACACACACACCGACAACACACACACACAAACCGACAACACACACACACACACACACCGACAACACACACACACACACCGACAACACACACACACACACACAACGACAACAACACACACACACACCGACAACACACACACACACAACACACACACACACACCGACAACACACACACACACACACCGACAACACACACACACCGACAACACACACACACACACCGACAACACACACACACACCGACAACACACACACACACACACACACACACACCGACAACACACACACACACACACACCGATAACACACACACACCGACAACACACACACACACACACAACACACCAACAACACACACACACACCGACAACACCCACACACACTACAAAACACACACACACCGACAACACACACACACACACCGACAACACACACACACACACCGACAACACACACACACACACACCGACAACACACACACACACACACACAACACACACACACACACACACACACCGACAACACACACACACACACACACACCGACAACACACACACACACACACACACACTGACAACACAGACACACACACACACACACACACCGACAACACACACACACACACACCGTCAACACACACACACACACCGACAACACACACACACCGACAACACACACACACACACACACCGACAACACACACACACACCGACAACACACACACACACAACACACACACCGACAACGCACACACACACCGACAACACACACACACACACCGACAACACACACACACACACACACCGACAACACACACACACACACACCGACAACACACACACACCGGCAACACACACACACACACACCGACAACACACACACACACAACACACACACACACACACCGACAACACACACACACACACCGACAACACACACACACACACACACACCGACAACACACACACACACCGACAACACACACACACACAACACACACACACACACCGACAACACACACACACACACCGACAACACACACACACAAACACACCGACAACACACACACACACACACACCGACAACACACACACACACACCGACAACACACACACACACACACAACGACAACAAACACACACACACACCGACAACACACACACACACAACACACACACACACACCGACAACACACACACACACACACCGACAACACACACACACCGACAACACACACACACACACCGACAACACACACACACACCGACAACACACACACACACACACACACACACACCGACAACACACACACACACACCGATAACACACACACACCGACAACACACACACACACACACAAACACACCAACAACACACACACACACCGACAACACCCACACACACTACAAAACACACACACACCGACAACACACACACACACACCGACAACACACACACACACACCGACAACACACACACACACACACCGACAACACACACACACACACCGACAACACACACACACACACACACACACCGACAACACACACACACACACACACACCGACAACACACACACACACACACACACACTGACAACACAGACACACACACACACACACACACCGACAACACACACACACACACACCGTCAACACACACACACACACCGACAACACACACACACCGACAACACACACACACACACACACCGACAACACACACACACACCGACAACACACACACACACACCGACAACACACACACACACACACACCGACAACACACACACACACACACCGACAACACACACACACCGGCAACACACACACACACACACCGACAACACACACACACACAACACACACACACACACACCGACAACACACACACACACACCGACAACACACACACACACACACACACCGACAACACACACACACACCGACAACACACACACACACAACACACACACACACACCGACAACACACACACACACACCGACAACACACACACACAAACACACCGACAACACACACACACACACACACCGACAACACACACACACACACCGACAACACACACACACACACACACACACACACCGACAACACACACACACACAAACACCAGCAACACACACACACACACCGACAACACACACACACACACACCGACAACACACACACACACAACACTCACACCGACAACACACACACACACCGACAACACACACACACACACACACCGACAACACACACACACACACCGACAACACACACACACACACACACACACCGACTACACACACACACACCGACAACACACACACACACACACCGACAACACACACACACACACCGACAACACACACACACACACCGACAACACACACACACACACACACACACACACACACACCGACTACACACACATACACCGACAACACACACACACACACACACACCGACAACACACACACACACACCGGCAACACACACACACACACACCGACAACAAACACACACACAACACACACACACACACACCGACAACACACACACACACACACCGACAACAAACACACACACACACACACCGACAACACACACACACACCGACAACACACACGCACACAACACACACACACCGACAACACACACACACACACCGACAACACACACACACACACACACACACACACCGACAACACACACACACACAAACACCAGCAACACACACACACACACCGACAACACACACACACACACACACACCGACAACACACACACACACACCGACAACACACACACACACACACACCGACAACACACACACACACACACCGACAACACACACACACACACACACACTGACAACACACACACACACACACACACACACACCGACAACACACACACACACACACACCGACAACACACACACACACACCGACAACACACACACACACACCGACAACACACACACACACACACACCGACAACACACACACACACCGACAACACACACACACACAACACACACACCAACAACACACACACACACCGACAACACACACACACACAACACACACACCGACAACACACACACACACCGACAACACACACACACACACTGACAACACACACACACACACCGACAACACACACACACACACACACCGACAACACACACACACCGACAACACACACACACACACACACACACCGACAACACACACACACACACCGACAACACACACACACACACAACGACAACAAACACACACACACACCGACAACACACACACACACAACACACACACACACACCGACAACACACACACACACACACCGACAACACACACACACCGACAACACACACACACACACCGACAACACACACACACACCGACAACACACACACACACACACACACCGACAACACACACACACACACACACACCGATAACACACACACACCGACAACACACACACACACACACAAACACACCAACAACACACACACACACCGACAACACACACACACACAACAAAACACACACACACACCGACAACACACACACACACACCGACAACACACACACACACACCGACAACACACACACACACACACTGACAACACACACACACACACACCGACAACACACACACACACACACCGACAACACACACACACACACACACACCGACAACACACACACACACACACACACACTGACAACACACACACACACACACACACCGACAACACACACACACACACACCGACAACACACACACACACACACACCGACAACACACACACACCGACAACACACACACACACAACCGACAACACACACACACACACACACCGACAACACACACACACACACCGACAACACACACACACACACACAACGACAACAAACACACACACACACCGACAACACACACAAACACAACACACACACACACACCGACAACACACACACACACACACACAACAAAACACACACACACACCGACAACACACACACACACACCGACAACACACACACACACACCGACAACACACACACACACACACTGACAACACACACACACACACACCGACAACACACACACACACACACACACACACTGACAACACACACACACACACACACACCGACAACACACACACACACACACCGACAACACACACACACACACACACCGACAACACACACACACCGACAACACACACACACAAACCGACAACACACACACACACACACACCGACAACACACACACACACACCGACAACACACACACACACACACAACGACAACAAACACACACACACACCGACAACACACACACACACAACACACACACACACACCGACAACACACACACACACACACCGACAACACACACACACCGACAACACACACACACACACCGACAACACACACACACACCGACAACACACACACACACACACACACACACACCGACAACACACACACACACACACACCGATAACACACACACACCGACAACACACACACACACACACAAACACACCAACAACACACACACACACCGACAACACCCACACACACTACAAAACACACACACACCGACAACACACACACACACACCGACAACACACACACACACACCGACAACACACACACACACACACCGACAACACACACACACACACACACAACACACACACACACACACACACACCGACAACACACACACACACACACACACCGACAACACACACACACACACACACACACTGACAACACAGACACACACACACACAACACACACACACACACACACACACCGACAACACACACACACACACACCGTCAACACACACACACACACCGACAACACACACACACCGACAACACACACACACACACACACCGACAACACACACACACACCGACAACACACACACACACAACACACACACCGACAACGCACACACACACCGACAACACACACACACACACCGACAACACACACACACACACACACCGACAACACACACACACACACACCGACAACACACACACACCGGCAACACACACACACACACACCGACAACACACACACACACAACACACACACACACACACCGACAACACACACACACACACCGACAACACACACACACACACACACACCGACAACACACACACACACCGACAACACACACACACACAACACACACACACACACCGACAACACACACACACACACCGACAACACACACACACAAACACACCGACAACACACACACACACACACACCGACAACACACACACACACACCGACAACACACACACACACACACAACGACAACAAACACACACACACACCGACAACACACACACACACAACACACACACACACACCGACAACACACACACACACACACCGACAACACACACACACCGACAACACACACACACACACCGACAACACACACACACACCGACAACACACACACACACACACACACACACACCGACAACACACACACACACACACACCGATAACACACACACACCGACAACACACACACACACACACAAACACACCAACAACACACACACACACCGACAACACCCACACACACTACAAAACACACACACACCGACAACACACACACACACACCGACAACACACACACACACACCGACAACACACACACACACACACCGACAACACACACACACACACCGACAACACACACACACACACACACACACCGACAACACACACACACACACACACACCGACAACACACACACACACACACACACACTGACAACACAGACACACACACACACACACACACCGACAACACACACACACACACACCGTCAACACACACACACACACCGACAACACACACACACCGACAACACACACACACACACACACCGACAACACACACACACACCGACAACACACACACACACACCGACAACACACACACACACACACACCGACAACACACACACACACACACCGACAACACACACACACCGGCAACACACACACACACACACCGACAACACACACACACACAACACACACACACACACACCGACAACACACACACACACACCGACAACACACACACACACACACACACCGACAACACACACACACACCGACAACACACACACACACAACACACACACACACACCGACAACACACACACACACACCGACAACACACACACACAAACACACCGACAACACACACACACACACACACCGACAACACACACACACACACCGACAACACACACACACACACACACACACACACCGACAACACACACACACACAAACACCAGCAACACACACACACACACCGACAACACACACACACACACACCGACAACACACACACACACAACACTCACACCGACAACACACACACACACCGACAACACACACACACACACACACCGACAACACACACACACACACCGACAACACACACACACACACACACACACCGACTACACACACACACACCGACAACACACACACACACACACCGACAACACACACACACACACCGACAACACACACACACACACCGACAACACACAC
Organism: Salmo salar; assembly: GCF_965601325.2. Lineage (NCBI taxonomy): Eukaryota > Metazoa > Chordata > Actinopteri > Salmoniformes > Salmonidae > Salmo > Salmo salar. The sequence goes on along the minus strand of NW_027675634.1, from coordinate 35,843 downwards.
ACACACACACACACACACACACACACCGACTACACACACATACACCGACAACACACACACACACACACACACCGACAACACACACACACACACCGGCAACACACACACACACACACCGACAACAAACACACACACAACACACACACACACACACCGACAACACACACACACACACACCGACAACAAACACACACACACACACACCGACAACACACACACACACCGACAACACACACGCACACAACACACACACACCGACAACACACACACACACACCGACAACACACACACACACACACACACACACACCGACAACACACACACACACAAACACCAGCAACACACACACACACACCGACAACACACACACACACACACACACACAGCACACACACACACACCGACAACACACACACACACACACACCGACAACACACACACACACACACCGACAACACACACACACACACACACACTGACAACACACACACACACACACACACACACACCGACAACACACACACACACACACACCGACAACACACACACACACACCGACAACACACACACACACACCGACAACACACACACGACACACACCGACAACACACACACACACCGACAACACACACACACACAACACACACACCGACAACACACACACACACCGACAACACACACACACACAACACACACACCGACAACACACACACACACCGACAACACACACACACACACCGACAACACACACACACACACCGACAACACACACACACACACCGACAACACACACACACACACCGACAACACACACACACACACACACCGACAACACACACACACACCGACAACACACACACACACAACACACACACCGACAACACACACACACACCGACAACACACACACACACAACACACACACCGACAACACACACACACACCGACAACACACACACACACACCGACAACACACACACACACACACACCGACAACACACACACACACACACACACACACACCGACTACACACACACACACCGACAACACACACACACACACACACACCGACAACACACACACACCGACAACACACACACACCGACAACACACACACACACAACACACACACCGACAACACACACACACACCAACAACACACACACACACACACCGACAACACACACACACACACCGACAACACACACACACACACACCGACTACACACACACACACCGACAACACACACACACACACACACCGGCAACACACACACAAACACACCGACAACACACACACACACACCGGCAACACACACACACACACACCGACAACAAACCCACACACAACACACACACACACACACACCGACAACACACACACACACACACCGACAACACACACACACACACACCCACCGACAACACACACACACACCGACAACACACACACACACACACACCGACAACACACACACACACAACACTCACACCGACAACACACACACACACCGACAACACACACACACACACACACCGACAACACACACACACACACCGACAACACACACAAACACACACACACACCGACTACACACACACACACCGACAACACACACACACACACACCGACAACACACACACACACACCGACAACACACACACACACACCGACAACACACACACACACACACACACACACCGACTACACACACACACACCGACAACACACACACACACACACCGACAACACACACACACACACCGACAACACACACACACACACACCGACAACACACACACACACACACACCGACAACACACACACACACACACACCGACAACACACACACACACAACACACACACACACACACCGGCAACACACACACACACCGACAACAAACACACACACAACACACACACACACACACCGACAACACACACACACACACACCGACAACAAACACACACACACACACACCGACAACACACACACACACCGACAACACACACGCACACAACACACACACACCGACAACACACACACACACACCGACAACACACACACACACACACACACACACACCGACAACACACACACACACCGACAACACACACACACACCAGCAACACACACACACACACCGACAACACACACACACACACACACACACCGACAACACACACACACACACCGACAACACACACACACACACACCGACAACGCACACACACACACCGACAACACACACACACCGACAACACACACACACACACACACACCGACAACACACACACACACCGACAACACACACACACACCGACAACACACACACACACACCGACAACACACACACACACACCGACAACACACACACACACACACACACACACCGACTACACACACACACACCGACAACACACACACACACCAACAACACACACACACACACACCGACAACACACACACACACACACACCGACAACACACACACACACACACACCGACAACACACACACACACCGACAACACACACACACACACCGGCAACACACACACACACACACCGACAACACACACACACACACACACACACCGACAACACACACACACACACACACACACACACACTGACAACACACACACACACACCGACAACACACACACACACACCGACAACACACACACACACAACACACACACACACACCGACAACACACACACACACACACCGACAACACACACACACACACACCGACAACACACACACACACACACACCGACAACACACACACACCGACAACACACACACACACACACACACCGACAACACACACACAAACACACCGACAACACACACACACACAACACACACACACACACACCGACAACACACACACACACACCGACAACACACACACACACACTGACAACACACACACACACACCGACAACACACACACACCGACAACACACACACACCGACAACACACACACACACACAACGACAACAAACACACACACACACCGACAACACACACACACACAACACACACACACACACCGACAACACACACACACACACACCGACAACACACACACACCGACAACACACACACACACACCGACAACACACACACACACACACACCGATAACACACACACACCGACAACACACACACACACACAAACACACCAACAACACACACACACACCGACAACACACACACACACACACACCGACAACACACACACACACACACATCGACAACACACACACACACAACAAAACACACACACACACCGACAACACACACACACACACACACCGACAACACACACACACACACCGACAACACACACACACACACACACACCGACAACGCACACACACACACCGACAACATACACACACACACACCGACAACACACACACACACCGACAACACACACACTCACCGACAACACACACACACACACACACCGACAACACACACACACACACACACACCGACAACACACACACACCGACAACACACACACTCACCGACAACACACACACACACACACACCGACAACACACACACACACACACACACACACACCGACTACACACACACACACCGACAACACACACACACACACACCGACAACACACACACACACACCGACAACACACACACACACACACACCGACAACACACACACACACACCGACAACACACACACACACCGACGACACACACACACACACCGGCAACACACACATACACACACACACCGACAACACACACACACACACACACACCGACAACACACACACACACACACACACACACACACACACTGACAACACACACACACACACACCGACAACACACACACACACACACAACACAGACACACACACCGACAACACACACACACACACACCGACAACACACACACACACACCGACAACACACACACACACACCGACAACACACACACACACAACACACACACACCGACTACACACACACACACACACACCGACAACACACACACACTGACAACACACACACACACACACACACCGACAACACACACACAAACACACCGACAACACACACACACACAACACACACACACACACACCGACAACACACACACACACACCGACAACACACACACACACACTGACAACACACACACACACACACCGACAACACACACACACACACACACCGACAACACACACACACCGACAACACACACACACACACCGACAACACACACACACACACACACCGACAACACACACACACCGACAACACACACACACACACACCGACAACACAAACACACACCGACAACACACACACACAACACACACACACCGACAACACACACACACACCGACAACACACACACGCACATACACCGACAACACACACACACACACCGACAACACACACACACACACCGACTACACACACACACACCGACAACACACACACACACACACACCGACAACACACACACACACCGACAACACACACACACACACACCGACAACACACACACACACACACACCGACAACACACACACACACCGACAACACACACACACACACCGGCAACACACACACACACACACACCGACAACACACACACACACAACAAAACACACACACACACCGACAACACACACACACACACACACCGACAACACACACACACACACCGACAACACACACACACACACACACACCGACAACGCACACACACACACCGACAACATACACACACACACACCGACAACACACACACACACCGACAACACACACACTCACCGACAACACACACACACACACACACCGACAACACACACACACACACACACACCGACAACACACACACACCGACAACACACACACTCACCGACAACACACACACACACACACACCGACAACACACACACACACCGACAACACACACACACACACACACACACACACCGACTACACACACACACACCGACAACACACACACACACACACCGACAACACACACACACACACCGACAACACACACACACACACACACCGACAACACACACACACACACCGACAACACACACACACACCGACAACACACACACACACACCGGCAACACACACATACACACACACACCGACAACACACACACACACACACACACCGACAACACACACACACACACACACACACACACACACACTGACAACACACACACACACACACCGACAACACACACACACACACACAACACAGACACACACACCGACAACACACACACACACACACCGACAACACACACACACACACCGACAACACACACACACACACCGACAACACACACACACACAACACACACACACCGACTACACACACACACACACACACCGACAACACACACACACTGACAACACACACACACACACACACACCGACAACACACACACAAACACACCGACAACACACACACACACAACACACACACACACACACCGACAACACACACACACACACCGACAACACACACACACACACTGACAACACACACACACACACACCGACAACACACACACACACACACACCGACAACACACACACACCGACAACACACACACACACACCGACAACACACACACACACACACACCGACAACACACACACACCGACAACACACACACACACACACCGACAACACAAACACACACCGACAACACACACACACAACACACACACACCGACAACACACACACACACCGACAACACACACACGCACATACCCCGACAACACACACACACACACCGACAACACACACACACACACCGACTACACACACACACACCGACAACACACACACACACCAGACAACACACACACACACCGACAACACACACACACACACACCGACAACACACACACACACACACACCGACAACACACACACACACCGACAACACACACACACACACCGGCAACACACACACACACACACACCGACAACACACACACACACACACACACCGACAACACACACACACACACACACACACTGACAACACACACACACACACACCGACAACACACACACACATACACCGACAACACACACACACACAACACACACACACACACCGACAACACACACACACACACACCGACACACACACACACACACCGACAACACACACACACACACCGACACACACACACACCACACACACACACACACACACACCGACAACACACACACACACACACACCGACAACACACACACACACACCGACAACACACACACACACACACACACACACACACACACACACACCGACAACACACACACAACACACCGACAACACACACACACACAACACACACACACACCGACAACACACACACACACACACCGACAACACACACACACACACCGACAACACACACACACACACCGACAACACACACACACACACACACCGACAACACACACACACCGACAACACACACACACACACACACCGACAACACACACACACACACCGACAACACACACACACACACAACGACAACAAACACACACACACACCGACAACACACACACACACAACACACACACACACACCGACAACACACACACACACACACCGACAACACACACACACCGACAACACACACACACACACCGACAACACACACACACACCGACAACACACACACACACACACACACCGACAACACACACACACACACACACCGATAACACACACACACCGACAACACACACACACACACACAAACACACCAACAACACACACACACACCGACAACACACACACACACAACAACACACACACACACACCGACAACACACACACACACACCGACAACACACACACACACACCGACAACACACACACACACACACACACACACACACCGACACACACACACACACACACACCGACAACACACACACACACACCGACAACACACACACACACACACACACCGACAACACACACACACACACACACACACTGACAACACACACACACACACACACACCGACAACACACACACACACACACCGACAACACACACACACACACACACCGACAACACACACACACCGACAACACACACACACAAACCGACAACACACACACACACCGACAACACACACACACACACCGACAACACACACACACACACAACGACAACAAACACACACACACACACCGACAACACACACACACCGACACACACACACACACCGACAACACACACACACACACACACACACACACACACACACACACACACACACACACACCGACAACACACACACACACACCGACAACACACACACACACACACCGACAACACACACACACACACCGACAACACACACACACACACACCGACAACACACACACACACACCGACAACACACACACACACCGACACACACACACACACACCGCAACACACACAACACACACACACACACAACACACACACACACACACACACCGACAACACACACACACACACACACACACACACACACACTGACAACACACACACACACACACCGACAACACACACACACACACACAACACAGACACACACACCGACAACACACACACACACACACCGACAACACACACACACACACCGACAACACACACACACACACCGACAACACACACACACACAACACACACACACCGACTACACACACACACACACACACCGACAACACACACACACTGACAACACACACACACACACACACACCGACAACACACACACAAACACACCGACAACACACACACACACAACACACACACACACACACCGACAACACACACACACACACCGACAACACACACACACACACTGACAACACACACACACACACACCGACAACACACACACACACACACACCGACAACACACACACACCGACAACACACACACACACACCGACAACACACACACACACACACACCGACAACACACACACACCGACAACACACACACACACACACCGACAACACAAACACACACCGACAACACACACACACAACACACACACACCGACAACACACACACACACCGACAACACACACACGCACATACACCGACAACACACACACACACACCGACAACACACACACACACACCGACTACACACACACACACCGACAACACACACACACACACACACCGACAACACACACACACACCGACAACACACACACACACACACCGACAACACACACACACACACACACCGACAACACACACACACACCGACAACACACACACACACACCGGCAACACACACACACACACACACCGACAACACACACACACACAACAAAACACACACACACACCGACAACACACACACACACACACACCGACAACACACACACACACACCGACAACACACACACACACACACACACCGACAACGCACACACACACACCGACAACATACACACACACACACCGACAACACACACACACACCGACAACACACACACTCACCGACAACACACACACACACACACACCGACAACACACACACACACACACACACCGACAACACACACACACCGACAACACACACACTCACCGACAACACACACACACACACACACCGACAACACACACACACACCGACAACACACACACACACACACACACACACACCGACTACACACACACACACCGACAACACACACACACACACACCGACAACACACACACACACACCGACAACACACACACACACACACACCGACAACACACACACACACACCGACAACACACACACACACCGACAACACACACACACACACCGGCAACACACACATACACACACACACCGACAACACACACACACACACACACACCGACAACACACACACACACACACACACACACACACACACTGACAACACACACACACACACACCGACAACACACACACACACACACAACACAGACACACACACCGACAACACACACACACACACACCGACAACACACACACACACACCGACAACACACACACACACACCGACAACACACACACACACAACACACACACACCGACTACACACACACACACACACACCGACAACACACACACACTGACACACACACACACACACACACACACCGACAACACACACACAAACACACCGACAACACACACACACACAACACACACACACACACACCGACAACACACACACACACACCGACAACACACACACACACACTGACAACACACACACACACACACCGACAACACACACACACACACACACCGACAACACACACACACCGACAACACACACACACACACCGACAACACACACACACACACACACCGACAACACACACACACCGACAACACACACACACACACACCGACAACACAAACACACACCGACAACACACACACACAACACACACACACCGACAACACACACACACACCGACAACACACACACGCACATACACCGACAACACACACACACACACCGACAACACACACACACACACCGACTACACACACACACACCGACAACACACACACACACACACACCGACAACACACACACACACCGACAACACACACACACACACACCGACAACACACACACACACACACACCGACAACACACACACACACCGACAACACACACACACACACCGGCAACACACACACACACACACACCGACAACACACACACACACACACACACCGACAACACACACACACACACACACACACCGACAACACACACACACACACACCGACAACACACACACACAACACCGACAACACACACACACACAACACACACACACACACCGACAACACACACACACACACACCGACAACACACACACACACCGACAACACACACACACACACCGACAACACACACACACACAACACACACACACACACCGACAACACACACACACACACACACACCGACAACACACACACACACACCGACAACACACACACACCGACAACACACACACACACACACACACACACCGACAACACACACACAACACACCGACAACACACAAACACACAACACACACACACACCGACAACACACACACACACACACCGACAACACACACACACACACCGACAACACACACACACACACCGACAACACACACACACACACACACCGACAACACACACACACCGACAACACACACACACACACACACCGACAACACACACACACACACCGACAACACACACACACACACAACGACAACAAACACACACACACACCGACAACACACACACACACAACACACACACACACACCGACAACACACACACACACACACACCGACAACACACACACACCGACAACACACACACACACACCGACAACACACACACACACCGACAACACACACACACACACACACACCGACAACACACACACACACACACACCGATAACACACACACACCGACAACACACACACACACACACAAACACACCAACAACACACACACACACCGACAACACACACACACACAACAAAACACACACACACACCGACAACACACACACACACACCGACAACACACACACACACACCGACAACACACACACACACACACGACAACACACACACACACACACCGACAACACACACACACACACACCGACAACACACACACACACACACACACCGACAACACACACACACACACACACACACGACAACACACACACACA
>NW_027675634.1:7500-22500 GCF_965601325.2 Salmo salar | reverse complement strand
CACACACACACACACCGACAACACACACACACACACACCGACACACACACACACACACACACCGACAACACACACACACACACACACCGACAACACACACACACACACACACCGACAACACACACACACACACCGGCAACACACACACACACACACCGACAACAAACACACACACAACACACACACACACACACCGACAACACACACACACACACACCGACAACAAACACACACACACACACACCGACAACACACACACACACCGACAACACACACGCACACAACACACACACACCGACAACACACACACACACACCGACAACACACACACACACACACACACACACACACCGACAACACACACACACACAAACACCAGCAACACACACACACACACCGACAACACACACACACACACACACACCGACAACACACACACACACACCGACAACACACACACACACACACACACCGACAACACACACACACACACACCGACAACACACACACACACACACACACTGACAACACACACACACACACACACACACACCGACAACACACACACACACACACACCGACAACACACACACACACACCGACAACACACACACACACACCGACAACACACACACACACACACACCGACAACACACACACACACCGACAACACACACACACACAACACACACACCGACAACACACACACACACCGACAACACACACACACACAACACACACACCGACAACACACACACACACCGACAACACACACACACACACCGACAACACACACACACACACCGACAACACACACACACACACCGACAACACACACACACACACCGACAACACACACACACACACACACCGACAACACACACACACACCGACAACACACACACACACAACACACACACCGACAACACACACACACACCGACAACACACACACACACAACACACACACCGACAACACACACACACACTGACAACACACACACACACACCGACAACACACACACACACACCGACAACACACACACACACACACACACACACCGACTACACACACACACACCGACAACACACACACACACACACACCGACAACACACACACACCGACAACACACACACACCGACAACACACACACACACACACACCGACAACACACACACACACCGACAACACACACACACACAACACACACACCGACAACACACACACACACCGACAACACACACACACACACACCGACAACACACACACACACACCGACAACACACACACACACACACCGACTACACACACACACCGACAACACACACACACACACACACCGACAACACACACACAAACACACCGACAACACACACACACACACCGGCAACACACACACACACACACCGACAACAAACCCACACACAACACACACACACACACACACCGACAACACACACACACACACACCGACAACACACACACACACACACACACCGACAACACACACACACACCGACAACACACACACACACACACCGACAACACACACACACACAACACTCACACCGACAACACACACACACACCGACAACACACACACACACACACACCGACAACACACACACACACACCGACAACACACACACACACACACACACACCGACTACACACACACACATCGACAACACACACACACACACACCGACAACACACACACACACACCGACAACACACACACACCGACAACACACACACACACACAACGACAACAAACACACACACACACCGACAACACACACACACACAACACACACACACACACCGACAACACACACACACACACACCGACAACACACACACACCGACAACACACACACACACACCGACAACACACACACACACACACACCGATAACACACACACACCGACAACACACACACACACACAAACACACCAACAACACACACACACACCGACAACACACACACACACACACACCGACAACACACACACACACACACATCGACAACACACACACACACAACAAAACACACACACACACCGACAACACACACACACACACACACCGACAACACACACACACACACCGACAACACACACACACACACACACACCGACAACGCACACACACACACCGACAACATACACACACACACACCGACAACACACACACACACCGACAACACACACACTCACCGACAACACACACACACACACACACCGACAACACACACACACACACACACACCGACAACACACACACACCGACAACACACACACTCACCGACAACACACACACACACACACACCGACAACACACACACACACCGACAACACACACACACACACACACACACACACCGACTACACACACACACACCGACAACACACACACACACACACCGACAACACACACACACACACCGACAACACACACACACACACACACCGACAACACACACACACACACCGACAACACACACACACACCGACGACACACACACACACACCGGCAACACACACATACACACACACACCGACAACACACACACACACACACACACCGACAACACACACACACACACACACACACACACACACACTGACAACACACACACACACACACCGACAACACACACACACACACACAACACAGACACACACACCGACAACACACACACACACACACCGACAACACACACACACACACCGACAACACACACACACACAACACACACACACCGACTACACACACACACACACACACCGACAACACACACACACTGACAACACACACACACACACACACACCGACAACACACACACAAACACACCGACAACACACACACACACAACACACACACACACACACCGACAACACACACACACACACCGACAACACACACACACACACTGACAACACACACACACACACACCGACAACACACACACACACACACACCGACAACACACACACACCGACAACACACACACACACACCGACAACACACACACACACACACACCGACAACACACACACACCGACAACACACACACACACACACCGACAACACAAACACACACCGACAACACACACACACAACACACACACACCGACAACACACACACACACCGACAACACACACACACACACCGACTACACACACACACACCGACAACACACACACACACACACACCGACAACACACACACACACCGACAACACACACACACACACACCGACAACACACACACACACACACACCGACAACACACACACACACCGACAACACACACACACACACCGGCAACACACACACACACACACACCGACAACACACACACACACAACAAAACACACACACACACCGACAACACACACACACACACACACCGACAACACACACACACACACCGACAACACACACACACACACACACACCGACAACGCACACACACACACCGACAACATACAGACACACACACCGACAACACACACACACACCGACAACACACACACTCACCGACAACACACACACACACACACACCGACAACACACACACACACACACACACCGACAACACACACACACCGACAACACACACACTCACCGACAACACACACACACACACACACCGACAACACACACACACACCGACAACACACACACACACACACACACACACCGACTACACACACACACACCGACAACACACACACACACACACCGACAACACACACACACACACCGACAACACACACACACACACACACCGACAACACACACACACACACCGACAACACACACACACACCGACAACACACACACACACACCGGCAACACACACATACACACACACACCGACAACACACACACACACACACACACCGACAACACACACACACACACACACACACACACACACACTGACAACACACACACACACACACCGACAACACACACACACACACACACAACACAGACACACACACCGACAACACACACACACACCCGACAACACACACACACACACCGACAACACACACACACACACCGACAACACACACACACACAACACACACACACCGACTACACACACACACACACACACCGACAACACACACACACTGACAACACACACACACACACACACACCGACAACACACACACAAACACACCGACAACACACACACACACAACACACACACACACACACCGACAACACACACACACACACCGACAACACACACACACACACTGACAACACACACACACACACACCGACAACACACACACACACACACACCGACAACACACACACACCGACAACACACACACACACACCGACAACACACACACACACACACACCGACAACACACACACACCGACAACACACACACACACACACCGACAACACAAACACACACCGACAACACACACACACAACACACACACACCGACAACACACACACACACCGACAACACACACACGCACATACACCGACAACACACACACACACACCGACAACACACACACACACACCGACTACACACACACACACCGACAACACACACACACACACACACCGACAACACACACACACACCGACAACACACACACACACACACCGACAACACACACACACACACACACCGACAACACACACACACACCGACAACACACACACACACACCGGCAACACACACACACACACACACCGACAACACACACACACACACACACACCGACAACACACACACACACACACACACACTGACAACACACACACACACACACCGACAACACACACACACATACACCGACAACACACACACACACAACACACACACACACACCGACAACACACACACACACACACCGACAACACACACACACACCGACAACACACACACACACACCGACAACACACACACACACAACACACACACACACACCGACAACACACACACACACACACACACCGACAACACACACACACACACACACCGACAACACACACACACCGACAACACACACACACACACACACACACACCGACAACACACACACAAACACACCGACAACACACAAACACACAACACACACACACACCGACAACACACACACACACACACCGACAACACACACACACACACTGACAACACACACACACACACCGACAACACACACACACACACACACCGACAACACACACACACCGACAACACACACACACACACACACCGACAACACACACACACACACAACGACAACAAACACACACACACACCGACAACACACACACACACAACACACACACACACACCGACAACACACACACACACACACCGACAACACACACACACCGACAACACACACACACACACCGACAACACACACACACACCGACAACACACACACACACACACACACCGACAACACACACACACACACACACCGATAACACACACACACCGACAACACACACACACACACACAAACACACCAACAACACACACACACACCGACAACACACACACACACAACAAAACACACACACACACCGACAACACACACACACACACCGACAACACACACACACACACCGACAACACACACACACACACACTGACAACACACACACACACACACCGACAACACACACACACACACACCGACAACACACACACACACACACACACCGACAACACACACACACACACACACACACTGACAACACACACACACACACACACACCGACAACACACACACACACACACCGACAACACACACACACACACACACCGACAACACACACACACCGACAACACACACACACAAACCGACAACACACACACACACACACACCGACAACACACACACACAGACCGACAACACACACACACACACACAACGACAACAAACACACACACACACCGACAACACACACACACACAACACACACACACACACCGACAACACACACACACACACACACAACAAAACACACACACACACCGACAACACACACACACACACCGACAACACACACACACACACCGACAACACACACACACACACACTGACAACACACACACACACACACCGACAACACACACACACACACACCGACAACACACACACACACACACCGACAACACACACACACACACACACACACTGACAACACACACACACACACACACACCGACAACACACACACACACACACCGACAACACACACACACACACACACCGACAACACACACACACCGACAACACACACACACAAACCGACAACACACACACACACACACACCGACAACACACACACACACACCGACAATACACACACACACACACAACGACAACAAACACACACACACACCGACAACACACACACACACAACACACACACACACACCGACAACACACACACACACACACCGACAACACACACACACCGACAACACACACACACACACCGACAACACACACACACACCGACAACACACACACACACACACACACACACACACCGACAACACACACACACACACACACCGATAACACACACACACCGACAACACACACACACACACACAAACACACCAACAACACACACACACACCGACAACACCCACACACACTACAAAACACACACACACCGACAACACACACACACACACCGACAACACACACACACACACCGACAACACACACACACACACACCGACAACACACACACACACACCGACAACACACACACACACACACACACACCGACAACACACACACACACACACCGACAACACACACACACACACACACACACTGACAACACAGACACACACACACACACACACACCGACAACACACACACACACACACCGTCAACACACACACACACACCGACAACACACACACACCGACAACACACACACACACACACACCGACAACACACACACACACCGACAACACACACACACACAACACACACACCGACAACACACACACACACCGACAACACACACACACACACCGACAACACACACACACACACCGACAACACACACACACACACACACCGACAACGCACACACACACCGACAACACACACACACACACCGACAACACACACACACACACCGACAACACACACACACACACACCGACAACACACACACACCGGCAACACACACACACACACACCGACAACACACACACACACAACACACACACACACACACCGACAACACACACACACACACCGACAACACACACACACACACACACACCGACAACACACACACACACCGACAACACACACACACACAACACACACACACACACCGACAACACACACACACACACCGACAACACACACACACAAACACACCGACAACACACACACACACACACACCGACAACACACACACACACACCGACAACACACACACACACACACACACACACACACCGACAACACACACACACACAAACACCAGCAACACACACACACACACCGACAACACACACACACACACACCGACAACACACACACACACAACACTCACACCGACAACACACACACACACCGACAACACACACACACACACACACCGACAACACACACACACACACCGACAACACACACACACACACACACACACCGACTACACACACACACACCGACAACACACACACACACACACCGACAACACACACACACACACCGACAACACACACACACACACCGACAACACACATACACACACACACACACACACACACCGACTACACACACATACACCGACAACACACACACACACACACACCGACAACACACACACACACACCGACAACACACACACACACACACCGACAACACACACACACACACACACCGACAACACACACACACACACACACCGACAACACACACACACACACACACCGACAACACACACACACACAACACTCACACCGACAACACACACACACACCGACAACACACACACACACACACACCGACAACACACACACACACACCGACAACACACACACACACACACACACACCGACTACACACACACACACCGACAACACACACACACACACACCGACAACACACACACACACACCGACAACACACACACACACACCGACAACACACACACACACACACACACACACACACCGACTACACACACACACACCGACAACACACACACACACACACCGACAACACACACACACACACCGACAACACACACACACACACACCGACAACACACACACACACACACACCGACAACACACACACACACACACACCGACAACACACACACACACACACACCGACAACACACACACACACACCGGCAACACACACACACACACACCGACAACAAACACACACACAACACACACACACACACACCGACAACACACACACACACACACCGACAACAAACACACACACACACACACCGACAACACACACACACACCGACAACACACACGCACACAACACACACACACCGACAACACACACACACACACCGACAACACACACACACACACACCGACAACAAACACACACACACACACACCGACAACACACACACACACCGACAACACACACGCACACAACACACACACACCGACAACACACACACACACACCGACAACACACACACACACACACACACACACACACCGACAACACACACACACACAAACACCAGCAACACACACACACACACCGACAACACACACACACACACACACACCGACAACACACACACACACACCGACAACACACACACACACACACACACCGACAACACACACACACACACACCGACAACACACACACACACACACACACTGACAACACACACACACACACACACACACACCGACAACACACACACACACACACACCGACAACACACACACACACACCGACAACACACACACACACACCGACAACACACACACACACACACACCGACAACACACACACACACCGACAACACACACACACACAACACACACACCGACAACACACACACACACCGACAACACACACACACACAACACACACACCGACAACACACACACACACCGACAACACACACACACACACCGACAACACACACACACACACCGACAACACACACACACACACCGACAACACACACACACACACCGACAACACACACACACACACACACCGACAACACACACACACACCGACAACACACACACACACAACACACACACCGACAACACACACACACCGACAACACACACACACACAACACACACACCGACAACACACACACACACTGACAACACACACACACACACCGACAACACACACACACACACCGACAACACACACACACACACACACACACACCGACTACACACACACACCGACAACACACACACACACACACACCGACAACACACACACACCGACAACACACACACACCGACAACACACACACACACACACACCGACAACACACACACACACACACACCGACAACACACACACAAACACACCGACAACACACACACACACACCGGCAACACACACACACACACACCGACAACAAACCCACACACAACACACACACACACACACACCGACAACACACACACACACACACCGACAACACACACACACACACACACACCGACAACACACACACACACCGACAACACACACACACACACACCGACAACACACACACACACAACACTCACACCGACAACACACACACACACCGACAACACACACACACACACACACCGACAACACACACACACACACCGACAACACACACACACACACACACACACCGACTACACACACACACATCGACAACACACACACACACACACCGACAACACACACACACACACCGACAACACACACACACACACCGACAACACACACACACACACACACACACACACACCGACTACACACACACACACCGACAACACACACACACAAACACCGACAACACACACACACACACCGACAACACACACACACACACACCGACAACACACACACACACACACACACCGACAACACACACACACACACACACCGACAACACACACACACACAACACACACACACACACACCGGCAACACACACACACACCGACAACAAACACACACACAACACACACACACACACACCGACAACACACACACACACACACCGACAACAAACACACACACACACACACCGACAACACACACACACACCGACAACACACACGCACACAACACACACACACCGACAACACACACACACACACCGACAACACACACACACACACACACACACACACACCGACAACACACACACACACAAACACCAGCAACACACACACACACACCGACAACACACACACACACACACACACCGACAACACACACACACACACCGACAACACACACACACACACACACACACACCGACAACACACACACACACACACACACTGACAACACACACACACACACACACACACACACACACCGACAACACACACACACACACCGACAACACACACACACACACCGACAACACACACACACACACACCGACAACACACACACACACCGACAACACACACACACACCGACAACACACACACACACAACACACACACCGACAACACACACACACACCGACAACACACACACACACAACACACACACCGACAACACACACACACACCGACAACACACACACACACACACACCGACAACACACACACACACACCGACAACACACACACACACACACACACACACACCGACTACACACACACACACCGACAACACACACACACACACACACACACCGACAACACACACACACCGACAACACACACACACCGACAACACACACACACACACACACCGACAACACACACACACACCGACAACACACACACACACCGACAACACACACACACACAACACACACACCGACAACACACACACACACCGACAACACACACACACACACACACCGACAACACACACACACACACCGACAACACACACACACACACACCGACTACACACACACACACCGACAACACACACACACACACCCCGACAACACACACACACACACACCGACAACACACACACACACACCGGCAACACACACACACACACACCGACAACAAACACACACACAACACACACACACACACACCCGACAACACACACACACACACACCGACAACACACACACACACACACACACCGACAACACACACACACACCGACAACACACACACACACAACACACACACACACACCGACAACACACACACACACACCGACAACACACACACACACAAACACCGGCAACACACACACACACACCGACAACACACACACACACACACACACCGACAACGCACACACACACACCGACAACACACACACACCGACAACACACACACACACACACACACCGACAACACACACACACACCGACAACACACACACACACCGACAACACACACACACACACCGACAACACACACACACACACCGACAACACACACACACACACACACACACACACACACACACCGACTACACACACACACACCGACAACACACACACACACACACCGACAACAAACACACACACACACACACCGACAACACACACACACACCGACAACACACACGCACACAACACACACACACCGACAACACACACACACACACCGACAACACACACACACACACACACACACACACACCGACAACACACACACACACAAACACCAGCAACACACACACACACACCGACAACACACACACACACACACACACCGACAACACACACACACACACCGACAACACACACACACACACACACACACACACCGACAACACACACACACACACACCGACAACACACACACACACACACACACTGACAACACACACACACACAACACACACACACACACACCGACAACACACACACACACACACCGACAACAAACACACACACACACACACACCGACAACACACACACACACCGACAACACACACGCACACAACACACACACACCGACAACACACACACACACACCGACAACACACACACACACACACACACACACACACACACCGACAACACACACACACACAAACACCAGCAACACACACACACACACCGACAACACACACACACACACACACACCGACAACACACACACACACACACACCGACAACACACACACACACACACACACCGACAACACACACACACACACACCGACAACACACACACACACACACACACTGACAACACACACACACACACACACACACACACACCGACAACACACACACACACACACACCGACAACACACACACACACACCGACAACACACACACACACACCGACAACACACACACACACACACACCGACAACACACACACACACCGACAACACACACACACACAACACACACACCGACAACACACACACACACCGACAACACACACACACACAACACACACACCGACAACACACACACACACCGACAACACACACACACACACACACACACACACACCGACAACACACACACACACACACACCGACAACACACACACACACACCGACAACACACACACACACACACACCGACAACACACACACACACCGACAACACACACACACACAACACACACACCGACACACACACACACCGACAACACACACACACACAACACACACACCGACAACACACACACACACCGACAACACACACACACACACCGACAACACACACACACACACCGACAACACACACACACACACACACACACCACACCGACTACACACACACACACCGACAACACACACACACACACACCACCGACAACACACACACACCGACAACACACACACACCGACAACACACACACACACACACACCGACAACACACACACAACACCGACAACACACACACACACACACACACACCGACAACACACACACACACCGACAACACACACACACACACACCGACAACACACACACACACACCGACAACACACACACACACACACCGACTACACACACACACACCGACAACACACACACACACACACACCGACAACACACACACAAACACACCGACAACACACACACACACACCGGCAACACACACACACACACACCGACAACACACACACACACCGACAACACACACACACACACACACCGACAACACACACACACACACACCGACAACACACACACACACACCGACAACACACACACACACACACCGACAACACACCCACACACAACACACACACACACACACACCGACAACACACACACACACACACCGACAACACACACACACACACGACAACACACACACACACCGACAACACACACACACACACACCGACAACACACACACACACAACACTCACACCGACAACACACACACACACCGACAACACACACACACACACACACCGACAACACACACACACACACCGACAACACACACACACACACACACACACCGACTACACACACACACACCGACAACACACACACACACACACCGACAACACACACACACACACCGACAACACACACACACACACCGACAACACACACACACACACACACACACACACACCGACTACACACACACACACCGACAACACACACACACACACACCGACAACACACACACACACACCGACAACACACACACACACACACCGACAACACACACACACACACACACACCGACAACACACACACACACACACACCGACAACACACACACACACAACACACACACACACACACCGGCACACACACACACACACCGACAACAAACACACACACAACACACACACACACACACCGACAACACACACACACACACACCGACAACAAACACACACACACACACACCGACAACACACACACACACCGACAACACACACGCACACAACACACACACACCGACAACACACACACACACACCGACAACACACACACACACACACACACACACACACCGACAACACACACACACACAAACACCAGCAACACACACACACACACCGACAACACACACACACACACACACACCGACAACACACACACACACACCGACAACACACACACACACACACACACACACCGACAACACACACACACACACACACACACTGACAACACACACACACACACACACACACACACACACCGACACACACACACACACACACCGACAACACACACACACACACCGACAACACACACACACACACGACAACAACACACACACACACCGACAACACACACACACACCGACAACACACACACACACAACACACACACCGACAACACACACACACACCGACAACACACACACACACAACACACACACCGACAACACACACACACACCGACAACACACACACACACACACACCGACAACACACACACACACACCGACAACACACACACACACACACACACACACACCGACTACACACACACACACCGACAACACACACACACACACACACACCGACAACACACACACACCGACAACACACACACACCGACAACACACACACACACACACACCGACAACACACACACACACCGACAACACACACACACACACACACACACACACCGACAACACACACACACACCGACAACACACACACACACACACACCGACAACACACACACACACACCGACAACACACACACACACACACCGACTACACACACACACACCGACAACACACACACACACACACCGACAACACACACACACACACACCGACAACACACACACACACACCGGCAACACACACACACACACACC
>NW_027675633.1:60000-99424 GCF_965601325.2 Salmo salar | reverse complement strand
CGGTGTGTGTGTGTGTGTGTTGTCGGTGTGTTGTCGGTGTGTGTGTGTGTGTGTTGTCGTGTGTGTGTGTGTGTGTTGTCGGTGTGTGTGTGTGTGTGTGTGTGTTGTCGGTGTGTGTGTGTGTGTGTGTGTTGTCGTGTGTGTGTGTTGTGTGTGTGTGTGTTGTCGGTGTGTGTGTGTGTGTGTCGGTGTGTGTGTGTGTGTTGTCGGTGGGTGTGTGTGTTGTCGGTGTGTGTGTGTGTGTTGTCGGTGTGTGTGTGTGTGTTGTTGGTGTGTGTGTGTGTGTGTGTGTTGTCGGTGTGTGTGTGTGTGTGTTGTCGGTGTGTGTGTGTTGTCGGTGTGTGTGTGTGTGTGTGTGTGTGTGTGTGTGTGTGTTGTCGGTGTGTGTGTGAGTGTGTGTTGTCGGGGTGTGTGTGTGTGTGTGTGTTGTCGGTGTGTGTGTGTGTGTGTTGTCGGTGTGTGTGTGTGTGTGTGTTGTCGGTGTGTGTGTGTGTGTGTTGTCGGTGTGTGTGTGTGTGTGTGTTGTCGGTGTGTGTGTGTGTGTGTGTGTGTGTGTTGTCGGTGTGTGTGTGTGTTGTCGGTGTGTGTGTGTTGTCGGTGTGTGTGTGTGTGTGTTGTCGGTGTGTGTGTGTGTGTGTGTGTGTGTGTTGTCGGTGTGTGTGTGTGTTGTGTGTGTGTGTGTTGTCGGTGTGTATGTGTGTGTGTGTGTGTGTTGTCGGTGTGTGTGTGTGTGTGTGTTGTTGGTGTGTGTGTGTGTGTGTTGTCGGTGTGTGTTGTGTGTGTGTTGTCGGTGTGTGTGTGTGTGTGTTGTCGGTGTTTGTGTGTGTTGTCGGTGTGTGTGTGTGTGTGTTGTCGGTGTGTGTGTGTGTGTTGTCGGTGTGTGTGTGTGTGTGTGTGTGTTGTCGGTGTGTGTGTGTGTGTGTTGTCGGTGTGTGTGTGTGTGTGTGTTGTCGGTGTGTGTGTGTTGTCGGTGGGTGTGTGTGTGTTGTCGGTGTGTGTGTGTGTGTGTTACTGGAGTGTGTGTGTGTTGTCGGTGTGTGTGTGTGTGTGTTGTCGGTGTGTTGTCGGTGTGTGTGTGTGTGTGTTGTCGTTGTGTGTGTGTGTGTTGTCGGTGTGTTTGTGTGTGTGTTGTCGGTGTGTGTGTGTGTTGTGTGTGTGTGTGTGTTGTCGGTGTGTGTGTTTGTGTGTTGTCGTTGTGTGTGTGTGTGTGTGTCTTGTCGGTGTGTGTGTGTTGTCGTTGTGTGTGTGTGTGTGTGGTAGGTGTGTGTGTGTGTTGTCGGTGTGTGTGTGTGTGTTGTCGGTGTGTGTGTGTTGTTGGTGTGTGTGTGTGTGTGTGTTGTCGGTGTGTTTGTGTGTGTGTTGTCGGTGTGTGTGTGTGTGGTGTGTGTGTGTGTGTGTGTGTGTGTGTGTGTGTGTTGTCGGTGTGTGTGTGAGTGTGTGTTGTCGGTGTGTGTGTGTGTGTGTGTTGTCGGTGTGTGTGTGTGTGTGTGTGTGTTGTCGGTGGGTGTGTGTGTGTTGTCGGTGTGTGTGTGTTGTGTGTGTGTGTGTTGTCGGAGTGTGTGTGTGTGTTGTCGGTGTGTGTGTGTGTGTTGTCGGTGTGTGTGTGTGTGTGTTGTCGTTGTGTGTGTGTGTGTGTTGTCGTTGTGTGTGTGTGTGTTGTCAGTGTGTGTGTGTGTGTGTTGTCGGTTTGTGTGTGTGTGTTGTGTGTGTGTGTGTTGTCGGTGTGTGTGTGTGTGTGTTGTCGGTGTGTGTGTGTTGTCGGTGTGTGTGTGTGTGTGTTGTCGGTGTGTGTGTGTGTGTGTGTCGGTGTGTGTGTGTGTGTTTGTGTGTGTCTTGTCGGTGTGTGTGTGTTGTCGATGTGTGTGTGTGTGTGTGGTAGGTGTGTGTGTGTGTTGTCGGTGTGTGTGTGTGTTGTCGGTGGGTGTGTGTGTTGTCGGTGTGTGTGTGTGTGTTGTCGGTGTGTGTGTGTGTGTTGTTGGTGTGTGTGTGTGTGTGTGTGTGTGTTGTCGGTGTGTGTGTGTGTGTGTTGTCGGTGTGTGTGTGTTGTCGGTGTGTGTGTGTGTGTGTGTGTGTGTGTTGTCGGTGTGTGTGTGAGTGTGTGTTGTCGGGGTGTGTGTGTGTGTGTGTGTTGTCGGTGTGTGTGTGTGTGTGTTGTCGGTGTGTGTGTGTGTGTGTGTTGTCGTGTGTGTGTGTGTTGTCGGTGTGTGTGTGTGTGTGTTGTCGGTGTGTGTGTGTGTGTGTGTGTGTGTGTTGTCGGTGTGTGTGTGTGTGTTGTCGGTGTGTGTGTGTGTGTTGTCGGTGTGTGTGTGTGTGTTGCCGGTGTGTGTGTGTCTTGTCAGTGTGTGTGTGTGTGTGTTATCGGTGTGTGTGTGTTTATGTGTTGTCGGTGTGTGTGTGTGTGTTGTCGGTGTGTGTGTGTGTTGTCGGTGTGTGTGTGTGTTGTCGGTGTGTGTGTGTGTGTGTGTGTGTGTGTGTGTTGTCGGTGTGTGTGTGTGTGTGTTGTCGGTGTGTGTGTGTGTGTGTGTGTGTTGTCGGTGTGTGGTGTGTGTGTGTTGTCGGTGTGTGTGTGTGTGTGTGTGTGTTGTCGGTGTGTGTGTGTGTTGTGTGTGTGTGTGTTGTCGGTGTGTGTGTGTGTGTGTTGTCGGTGTGTGTGTGTGTGTGTGTTGTCGGTGTGTGTGTGTGTGTGTGTGTGTTGTCGGTGTGTGTGTGTGTGTTGTCGTGTGTGTGTGTGTTGTCGGTGTGTGTGTGTGTGTGTTGTCGGTGTGTGTGTGTGTGTGTGTGTGTGTGTTGTCGGTGTGTGTGTGTGTTGTGTGTGTGTGTGTTGTCGGTGTGTGTGTGTGTGTGTGTTGTCGTGTGTGTGTGTGTGTGTTGTCGGTGTGTGTGTGTGTGTGTTGTCGGTGTGTGTGTGTGTGTTGTCGGTGTGTGTGTGTGTGTTGTCAGTGTGTGTGTGTGTGTGTGTTGTCGGTGTGTGTGTGTGTAGTGTGTGTGTGTGTGTTGTCGGTGTGTGTGTGTGTGTTGTCGGTGTGTGTGTGTTGTCGGTGTGTGTGTGTGTGTGTGTTGTCGGTGTGTGTGTGTGTGTGTGTGTGTGTGTGTTGTCGGTGTGTGTGTGTGTTGTGTGTGTGTTGTCGGTGTGTGTGTGTGTGTTGTTGGTGTGTGTGTGTGTGTGTTGTCGGTGTGTGTGTGTGTGTGTGTTGTCGGTGTGTGTGTGTGTGTGTTGTCGGTGTTTGTGTGTGTTGTCGGTGTGTGTGTGTGTGTGTTGTCGGTGTGTGTGTGTGTGTTGTCGGTGTGTGTGTGTGTGTGTGTGTGTTGTCGGTGTGTGTGTGTGTGTGTTGTCGGTGTGTGTGTGTGTGTGTGTTGTCGGTGTGTGTGTGTTGTCGGTGGGTGTGTGTGTGTTGTCGGTGTGTGTGTGTGTGTGTTACTGGAGTGTGTGTGTGTTGTCGGTGTGTGTGTGTGTGTGTTGTCGGTGTGTTGTCGGTGTGTGTGTGTGTGTGTTGTCGTTGTGTGTGTGTGTGTTGTCGGTGTGTTTGTGTGTGTGTTGTCGGTGTGTGTGTGTGTTGTGTGTGTGTGTGTGTTGTCGGTGTGTGTGTTTGTGTGTTGTCGTTGTGTGTGTGTGTGTGTGTCTTGTCGGTGTGTGTGTGTTGTCGTTGTGTGTGTGTGTGTGTGGTAGGTGTGTGTGTGTGTTGTCGGTGTGTGTGTGTGTGTTGTGGTGTGTGTGTGTTGTCGGTGTGTGTGTGTGTGTGTGTGTCGGTGTGTGTGTGTGTGTGTGTGTGTGTGTGTGTGTGTGTGTGTGTGTGTGTGTGTGTGTTGTCGGTGTGTGTGTGAGTGTGTGTTGTCGGTGTGTGTGTGTGTGTGTGTTGTCGGTGTGTGTGTGTGTGTGTGTGTGTTGTCGGTGGGTGTGTGTGTGTTGTCGGTGTGTGTGTGTTGTGTGTGTGTGTGTTGTCGGAGTGTGTGTGTGTGTTGTCGGTGTGTGTGTGTGTGTTGTCGGTGTGTGTGTGTGTGTGTTGTCGTTGTGTGTGTGTGTGTGTTGTCGTTGTGTGTGTGTGTGTTGTCAGTGTGTGTGTGTGTGTGTTGTCGGTTTGTGTGTGTGTGTTGTGTGTGTGTGTGTTGTCGGTGTGTGTGTGTGTGTGTTGTCGTTGTGTGTGTGTTGTCGGTGTGTGTGTGTGTGTGTTGTCGGTGTGTGTGTGTGTGTTGTCGGTGTGTGTGTGTGTGTTTGTGTGTGTCTTGTCGGTGTGTGTGTGTTGTCGATGTGTGTGTGTGTGTGTGGTAGGTGTGTGTGTGTGTTGTCGGTGTGTGTGTGTTGTCGGTGGGTGTGTGTGTTGTCGGTGTGTGTGTGTGTGTTGTCGGTGTGTGTGTGTGTGTTGTTGGTGTGTGTGTGTGTGTGTGTGTTGTCGGTGTGTGTGTGTGTGTGTTGTCGGTGTGTGTGTGTTGTCGGTGTGTGTGTGTGTGTGTGTGTGTGTGTTGTCGGTGTGTGTGTGAGTGTGTGTTGTCGGGGTGTGTGTGTGTGTGTGTGTTGTCGGTGTGTGTGTGTGTGTGTTGTCGGTGTGTGTGTGTGTGTGTGTGTTGTCGGTGTGTGTGTGTGTGTGTTGTCGGTGTGTGTGTGTGTGTGTTGTCGGTGTGTGTGTGTGTGTGTGTGTGTGTGTTGTCGGTGTGTGTGTGTGTGTTGTCGGTGTGTGTGTGTGTGTTGTCGGTGTGTGTGTGTGTGTTGCCGGTGTGTGTGTGTCTTGTCAGTGTGTGTGTGTGTGTGTTATCGGTGTGTGTGTGTTTATGTGTTGTCGGTGTGTGTGTGTGTGTTGTCGGTGTGTGTGTGTGTTGTCGGTGTGTGTGTGTGTTGTCGGTGTGTGTGTGTGTGTGTGTGTGTGTGTTGTCGGTGTGTGTGTGTGTGTGTTGTCGGTGTGTGTGTGTGTGTGTGTGTTGTCGGTGTGTGTGTGTGTGTGTGTTGTCGGTGTGTGTGTGTGTGTGTGTGTGTTGTCGGTGTGTGTGTGTGTTGTGTGTGTGTGTGTTGTCGGTGTGTGTGTGTGTGTGTTGTCGGTGTGTGTGTGTGTGTGTGTTGTCGGTGTGTGTGTGTGTGTGTGTTGTCGGTGTGTGTGTGTGTGTTGTCGTGTGTGTGTGTGTTGTCGGTGTGTGTGTGTGTGTGTTGTCGGTGTGTGTGTGTGTGTGTGTGTGTGTGTTGTCGGTGTGTGTGTGTGTTGTGTGTGTGTGTGTTGTCGGTGTGTGTGTGTGTGTGTTTGTTGTTGGTGTGTGTGTGTGTGTGTGTGTGTGTGTGTGTTGTCGGTGTGTGTGTGTGTGTTGTCGGTGTGTGTGTGTGTGTGTTGTCGGTGTGTGTGTGTGTGTGTTGTCGGTGTTTGTGTGTGTTGTCGGTGTGTGTGTGTGTGTGTTGTCGGTGTGTGTGTGTGTGTGTTGTCGGTGTGTGTGTGTGTGTGTGTGTGTTGTCGGTGTTTGTGTGTATGTGTTGTCGGTGTGTGTGTGTGTGTGTGTTGTCGGTGTGTGTGTGTTGTCGGTGCGTGTGTGTGTGTTGACGGTGTGTGTGTGTGTGTGTTACTGGAGTGTGTGTGTGTTGTCGGTGTGTGTGTGTGTGTGTTGTCGGTGTGTTGTCGGTGTGTGTGTGTGTGTGTTGTCGGTGTGTGTGTGTGTGTTGTCGGTGTGTTTGTGTGTGTGTTGTCGGTGTGTGTGTGTGTTGTGTGTGTGTGTGTGTTGTCGGTGTGTGTGTTTGTGTGTTGTCGTTGTGTGTGTGTGTGTGTGTGTGTCTTGTCGGTGTGTGTGTGTTGTCGGTGTGTGTGTGTGTGTGTTGTCGGTGTGTGTGTGTTGTCGGTGTGTGTGTGTGTGTTGTCGGTGTGTGTGTGTGTGTTGTTGGTGTGTGTGTGTGTGTGTGTGTGTTGTCGGTGTGTGTGTGTGTGTGTTGTCGGTGTGTGTGTGTTGTCGGTGTGTGTGTGTGTGTGTGTGTGTGTGTGTGTGTGTGTGTGTGTGTGTGTGTGTGTTGTCGGTGTGTGTGTGAGTGTGTGTTGTCGGTGTGTGTGTGTGTGTGTTGTCGGTGTGTGTGTGTGTGTGTGTGTTGTCGGTGTGTGTGTGTGTGTGTGTGTTGTCGGTGTGTGTGTGTTGTGTGTGTGTGTGTTGTCGGAGTGTGTGTGTGTTGTCGGTGTGTGTGTGTGTGTTGTCGGTGTGTGTGTGTGTGTGTTGTCGTTGTGTGTGTGTGTGTGTTGTCGTTGTGTGTGTGTGTGTTGTCAGTGTGTGTGTGTGTGTGTTGTCGGTTTGTGTGTGTGTGTTGTGTGTGTGTGTGTTGTCGGTGTGTGTGTGTGTGTGTTGTCGGTGTGTGTGTGTTGTCGGTGTCGGTGTGTGTGTGTTGTCGGTGTGTGTGTGTGTGTGTTGTCAGTGTGTGTGTGTGTGTTGTCGGTGTGTGTGTGTGTGTGTGTGTGTGTGTTGTCGGTGTGTGTGTGTGTTGTCGGTGTGTGTGTTGCTGGAGTGTGTGTGTGTGTGTTGTCGGTGTGTGTGTGTGTTGTCGGTGTGTGTGTGTGTGTGTTGTCGGTGTGTGTGTGTGTGTTGTCGGTGTGTGTGTGTGTGTTGTCGGTGTGTGTGTGTGTGTTGTCGGTGTGTTTGTGTGTGTGTGTTGTCGGTGTGTGTGTGTGTGTGTGTTGTCGGTGTGTGTGTGTGTGTTGTGTGTGTGTGTGTTGTCGGTGTGTGTGTTTGTGTGTGTTGTCGGTGTGTGTGTGTGTGTGTTGTCGGTGTGTGTGTGTGTGTTGTCAGTGTGTGTGTGTGTGTGTGTGTGTGTGTGTTGTCGGTGTGTGTGTGTGTGTGTGTTGTGTGTGTGTGTGTTGTCGGTGTGTGTGTGTGTGTGTTGTCGGTGTGTGTGTGTTGTCGGTGTGTGTGTGTGTGTGTGTGTGTGTTGTCGGTGTGTGTGTGTGTGTGTTGTCGGTGTGTGTGTGTGTGTGTGTGTTGTCGGTGTGTGTGTGTGTTGTGTGTGTGTGTGTTGTCGGTGTGTGTGTGTGTGTGTTGTCGGTGTGTGTGTGTTGTCGGTGTGTGTGTGTGTGTGTGTGTTGTCGGTGTGTGTGTGTGTGTTGTCGGTGTGTGTGAGTGTGTGTTGTCGGTGTGTGTGTGTGTGTGTTGTCGGTGTGTGTGTGTGTGTTGTAGGTGTGTGTGTGTGTGTGTGTGTGTGTGTGTGTGTGTGTTGTCGGTGTGTGTGTGAGTGTGTGTTGTCAGTGTGTGTGTGTGTGTGTTGTCGGTGTGTGTGTGTGTGTGTGTGTGTTGTCGGTGTGTGTGTGTGTGTGTGTTGTCGGTGTGTGTGTTGTCGGTGTGTGTGTGTGTGTTGTCGGTGTGTTGTCGGTGTGTGTGTGTGTGGTAGGTGTGTGTGTGTGTGTTGTCGGTGTGTGTGTGTGTGTTGTCGGTGTGTGTGTGTGTGTGTTGTCGGTGTGTGTGTGTGTGTGTGTGTGTGTTGTGTGTGTGTGTGTGTGTTGTTGGTGTGTGTGTGTGTGTGTTGTCAGTGTGTGTGTGTGTGTGTGTTGTCTGTGTGTGTGTGTTGTCGGTGTGTGTGTGTGTTGTCGGTGTGTGTGTGTGTGTGTTGTCAGTGTGTGTGTGTGTGTTGTCGGTGTGTGTGTGTGTGTGTGTTGTCTGTGTGTGTGTGTGTCTGTGTTGTCGGTGTGTGTGTGTGTGTGTGTTGTCGGTGTGTGTGTGGGTGTGTTGTCTGTGTGTGTGTGTTGTCGGTGTGTGTGTGTGTTGTCGGTGTGTGTGTGTGTGTGTGTTGTCGGTGTGTGTGTGTGTTGTCAGTGTGTGTGTGTGTGTTGTCGGTGTGTGTGTGTGTGTGTTGTCGGTGTGTGTGTGTGTGTGTTGTCGGTGTGTGTGAGTGTGTGGTAGGTGTGTGTGTGTGTGTTGTCGGTGTGTGTGTGTGTGTGTGTTGTCGGTGTGTGTGTGTGTGTGTTGTCGGTGTGTGTGTGTGTGTGTGTGTGTGTGTGTGTGTGTGTGTGTGTGTGTTGTGTGTGTGTGTGTTGTTGGTGTGTGTGTGTGTGTGTTGTCGGTGTGTGTGTGTGTGTGATGTCTGTGTGTGTGTGTTGTCGGTGTGTGTGTGTGTGTTGTCGGTGTGTGTGTGTGTGTGTGTTGTCAGTGTGTGTGTGTGTGTTGTCGGTGTGTGTGTGTGTGTGTTGTCTGTGTGTGTGTGTTGTCGGTGTGTGTGTGTGTTGTCGGTGTGTGTGTGTGTGTGTGTTGTCGGTGTGTGTGTGTGTGTTGTCAGTGTGTGTGTGTGTTGTCAGTGTGTGTGTGTTGTCGGTGTGTGTGTGTGTGTGTGTGTTGTCGGTGTGTGTGTGTGTGTGTTGTCGGTGTGTGTGTGTGTGTTGTCGGTGTTTGTGTGTGTTGTCGGTGTGTGTGTGTGTGTGTTGTCGGTGTGTGTGTGTGTGTGTGTTGTCAGTGTGTGTGTGTGTGTGTTGTCGGTGTGTGTGTGTGTGTTGTCGGTGTGTGTGTGTGTGTGTTGTCGGTGTGTGTGTGTGAGTGTTGTCGGTGTGTGTGTGTGTGTGTGTGTGTGTGTTGTCGGTGTGTGTGTGTGTTGTGTGTGTGTGTGTTGTCGGTGTGTGTGTGTGTGTGTTGTCGGTGTGTGTGTGTGTGTGTGTTGTCGGTGTGTGTGTGTGTGTGTTGTCGATGTGTGTGTGTGTGTTGTCGGTGTGTGTGTGTGTGTGTGTGTGTGTGTGTTGTCGGTGTGTGTGTGTGTGTGTTGTCGGTGTGTGTGTTTGTGTGTTGTCGGTGTGTGTGTGTGTGTGTTGTCGGTGTGTGTGTGTGTTGTCGGTGTGTGTGTGTGTGTGTTGTCGGTGTGTGTGTGTGTGTGTGTGTTGTCGGTGTGTGTGTGTGTGTGTTGTCGGTGTCTGTGTGTTGTCGGTGCGTGTGTGTGTGTTGTCGGTGTGTGTGTGTGTGTGTTACTGGAGTGTGTGTGTGTGTTGTCGGTGTGTGTGTGTGTGTGTTGTCGGTGTGTTGTCGGTGTGTGTGTGTGTGTTGTCGGTGTGTGTGTGTGTGTTGTCGGTGTGTTTGTGTGTGTGTTGTCGGTGTGTGTGTGTGTTGTGTGTGTGTGTGTGTTGTCGGTGTGTGTGTGTGTGTGTTGTCGTTGTGTGTGTGTGTGTGTGTGTGTCTTGTCGGTGTGTGTTGTCGGTGTGTGTGTGTGTGTTGTCGGTGTGTTTGTGTGTGTGTTGTCGGTGTGTGTGTGTGTTGTGTGTGTGTGTGTGTTGTCGGTGTGTGTGTGTGTGTTGTCGGTGTGTGTGTGTGTTGTCGGTGTGTGTGTGTGTGTGTGTTGTCGGTGTGTGTGTGTGTGTTGTCGGTGTGTGTGTGTGTGTTGTCGGTGTGTGTGTGTGTGTGTGTGTTGTCGGTGTGTGTGTGTGTGTCTTGTCAGTGTGTGTGTGTGTGTGTTATCGGTGTGTGTGTGTTTATGTGTTATCGGTGTGTGTGTGTTGTCGGTGTGTGTGTGTGTTGTCGGTGTGTGTGTTGTCGGTGTGTGTGTGTGTGTGTGTGTGTGTGTTGTCGGTGTGTGTGTGTGTGTGTGTGTTGTCGGTGTGTGTGTGTGTGTGTGTTGTCGGTGTGTGTGTGTGTGTGTGTTGTCGGTGTGTGTGTGTTGTCGGTGCGTGTGTGTGTGTTGTCGGTGTGTGTGTGTGTGTGTTACTGGAGTGTGTGTGTGTTGTCGGTGTGTGTGTGTGTGTGTTGTCGGTGTGTTGTCGGTGTGTGTGTGTGTGTGTTGTCGGTGTGTGTGTGTGTGTTGTCGGTGTGTTTGTGTGTGTGTTGTCGGTGTGTGTGTGTGTTGTGTGTGTGTGTGTGTTGTCGGTGTGTGTGTTTGTGTGTTGTCGTTGTGTGTGTGTGTGTGTGTGTGTCTTGTCGGTGTGTGTGTGTTGTCGGTGTGTGTGTGTGTGTGTTGTCGGTGTGTGTGTGTTGTCGGTGTGTGTGTGTGTGTTGTCGGTGTGTGTGTGTGTGTTGTTGGTGTGTGTGTGTGTGTGTGTGTGTTGTCGGTGTGTGTGTGTGTGTGTTGTCGGTGTGTGTGTGTTGTCGGTGTGTGTGTGTGTGTGTGTGTGTGTGTGTGTGTGTGTGTGTGTGTGTGTGTGTGTTGTCGGTGTGTGTGTGAGTGTGTGTTGTCGGTGTGTGTGTGAGTGTGTGTTGTCGGTGTGTGTGTGTGTGTGTTGTCGGTGTGTGTGTGTGTGTGTGTGTTGTCGGTGTGTGTGTGTGTGTGTGTGTTGTCGGTGTGTGTGTGTTGTGTGTGTGTGTGTTGTCGGAGTGTGTGTGTGTTGTCGGTGTGTGTGTGTGTGTTGTCGGTGTGTGTGTGTGTGTGTTGTCGTTGTGTGTGTGTGTGTGTTGTCGTTGTGTGTGTGTGTGTTGTCAGTGTGTGTGTGTGTGTGTTGTCGGTTTGTGTGTGTGTGTTGTGTGTGTGTGTGTTGTCGGTGTGTGTGTGTGTGTGTTGTCGGTGTGTGTGTGTTGTCGGTGTCGGTGTGTGTGTGTTGTCGGTGTGTGTGTGTGTGTGTTGTCAGTGTGTGTGTGTGTGTGTTGTCGGTGTGTGTGTGTGTGTGTGTGTGTGTGTTGTCGGTGTGTGTGTGTGTTGTCGGTGTGTGTGTTGCTGGAGTGTGTGTGTGTGTGTTGTCGGTGTGTGTGTGTGTTGTCGGTGTGTGTGTGTGTGTGTTGTCGGTGTGTGTGTGTGTGTTGTCGGTGTGTGTGTGTGTGTTGTCGGTGTGTGTGTGTGTGTTGTCGGTGTGTTTGTGTGTGTGTGTTGTCGGTGTGTGTGTGTGTGTGTGTTGTCGGTGTGTGTGTGTGTGTTGTGTGTGTGTGTGTTGTCGGTGTGTGTGTTTGTGTGTGTTGTCGGTGTGTGTGTGTGTGTGTTGTCGGTGTGTGTGTGTGTGTTGTCAGTGTGTGTGTGTGTGTGTGTGTGTGTGTGTTGTCGGTGTGTGTGTGTGTGTGTGTTGTGTGTGTGTGTGTTGTCGGTGTGTGTGTGTGTGTGTTGTCGGTGTGTGTGTGTTGTCGGTGTGTGTGTGTGTGTGTGTGTGTGTTGTCGGTGTGTGTGTGTGTGTGTTGTCGGTGTGTGTGTGTGTGTGTGTGTTGTCGGTGTGTGTGTGTGTTGTGTGTGTGTGTGTTGTCGGTGTGTGTGTGTGTGTGTTGTCGGTGTGTGTGTGTTGTCGGTGTGTGTGTGTGTGTGTGTGTTGTCGGTGTGTGTGTGTGTGTTGTCGGTGTGTGTGAGTGTGTGTTGTCGGTGTGTGTGTGTGTGTGTTGTCGGTGTGTGTGTGTGTGTTGTAGGTGTGTGTGTGTGTGTGTGTGTGTGTGTGTGTTGTCGGTGTGTGTGTGAGTGTGTGTTGTCAGTGTGTGTGAGTGTGTGTTGTCGGTGTGTGTGTGTGTGTGTGTGTGTTGTCGGTGTGTGTGTGTGTGTGTGTTGTCGGTGTGTGTGTTGTCGGTGTGTGTGTGTGTGTTGTCGGTGTGTTGTCGGTGTGTGTGTGTGTGGTAGGTGTGTGTGTGTGTGTTGTCGGTGTGTGTGTGTGTGTTGTCGGTGTGTGTGTGTGTGTGTTGTCGGTGTGTGTGTGTGTGTGTGTGTGTGTTGTGTGTGTGTGTGTGTGTTGTTGGTGTGTGTGTGTGTGTGTTGTCAGTGTGTGTGTGTGTGTGTGTTGTCTGTGTGTGTGTGTTGTCGGTGTGTGTGTGTGTTGTCGGTGTGTGTGTGTGTGTTGTCAGTGTGTGTGTGTGTGTTGTCGGTGTGTGTGTGTGTGTGTGTTGTCTGTGTGTGTGTGTGTCTGTGTTGTCGGTGTGTGTGTGTGTGTGTTGTCGGTGTGTGTGTGGGTGTGTTGTCTGTGTGTGTGTGTTGTCGGTGTGTGTGTGTGTTGTCGGTGTGTGTGTGTGTGTGTGTTGTCGGTGTGTGTGTGTGTTGTCAGTGTGTGTGTGTGTGTTGTCGGTGTGTGTGTGTGTGTGTTGTCGGTGTGTGTGTGTGTGTGTTGTCGGTGTGTGTGAGTGTGTGGTAGGTGTGTGTGTGTGTGTTGTCGGTGTGTGTGTGTGTGTGTGTTGTCGGTGTGTGTGTGTGTGTGTTGTCGGTGTGTGTGTGTGTGTGTGTGTGTGTGTGTGTGTGTGTGTGTGTGTGTTGTGTGTGTGTGTGTTGTTGGTGTGTGTGTGTGTGTGTTGTCGGTGTGTGTGTGTGTGTGTTGTCTGTGTGTGTGTGTTGTCGGTGTGTGTGTGTGTGTTGTCGGTGTGTGTGTGTGTGTGTGGTGTCAGTGTGTGTGTGTGTGTTGTCGGTGTGTGTGTGTGTGTGTTGTCTGTGTGTGTGTGTTGTCGGTGTGTGTGTGTGTTGTCGGTGTGTGTGTGTGTGTGTGTTGTCGGTGTGTGTGTGTGTGTTGTCAGTGTGTGTGTGTGTTGTCAGTGTGTGTGTGTGTGTTGTCGGTGTGTGTGTGTGTGTGTGTGTTGTCGGTGTGTGTGTGTGTGTGTTGTCGGTGTGTGTGTGTGTGTTGTCGGTGTTTGTGTGTGTTGTCGGTGTGTGTGTGTGTGTGTTGTCGGTGTGTGTGTGTGTGTGTGTTGTCAGTGTGTGTGTGTGTGTGTTGTCGGTGTGTGTGTGTGTGTTGTCGGTGTGTGTGTGTGTGTGTTGTCGGTGTGTGTGTGTGAGTGTTGTCGGTGTGTGTGTGTGTGTGTGTGTGTGTGTTGTCGGTGTGTGTGTGTGTTGTGTGTGTGTGTGTTGTCGGTGTGTGTGTGTGTGTGTTGTCGGTGTGTGTGTGTGTGTGTGTTGTCGGTGTGTGTGTGTGTGTGTTGTCGATGTGTGTGTGTGTGTTGTCGGTGTGTGTGTGTGTGTGTGTGTGTGTGTGTTGTCGGTGTGTGTGTGTGTGTGTTGTCGGTGTGTGTGTTTGTGTGTTGTCGGTGTGTGTGTGTGTGTGTTGTCGGTGTGTGTGTGTGTTGTCGGTGTGTGTGTGTGTGTGTTGTCGGTGTGTGTGTGTGTGTTGTCGGTGTGTGTGTGTGTGTGTGTGTGTGTTGTCGGTGTGTGTGTGTGTGTTGTCGGTGTGTGTGTGTGTGTGTTGTCGGTGTGTGTGTGTGTGTGTTGTCGGTGTGTGTGTGTGTGTGTGTGTGTGTGTGTTGTCGGTGTGTGTGTGTGTTGTGTGTGTGTGTGTTGTCGGTGTGTGTGTGTGTGTTGTCGGTGTGTGTGTGTGTGTGTGTGTGTTGTCGGTGTGTGTGTGTGTGTGTGTGTTGTCGGTGTGTGTGTGTGTGTGTTGTCGGTGTGTGTGTGTTGTCGGTGCGTGTGTGTGTGTTGTCGGTGTGTGTGTGTGTGTGTTACTGGAGTGTGTGTGTGTGTTGTCGGTGTGTGTGTGTGTGTGTTGTCGGTGTGTGTGTGTGTGTTGTCGGTGTGTGTGTGTCTGTGTGTGTGTTGTCGGTGTGTGTGTGTGTGTGTGTGTTGTCGGTGTGTGTGTGTGTGTGTTGTCGGTGTGTGTGTGTTGTCGGTGCGTGTGTGTGTGTTGTCGGTGTGTGTGTGTGTGTGTTACTGGAGTGTGTGTGTGTGTTGTCGGTGTGTGTGTGTGTGTGTTGTCGGTGTGTTGTCGGTGTGTGTGTGTGTGTGTTGTCGGTGTGTGTGTGTGTGTTGTCGGTGTGTTTGTGTGTGTGTTGTCGGTGTGTGTGTGTGTTGTGTGTGTGTGTGTGTTGTCGGTGTGTGTGTGTGTGTGTTGTCGTTGTGTGTGTGTGTGTGTGTGTGTCTTGTCGGTGTGTGTTGTCGGTGTGTGTGTGTGTGTTGTCGGTGTGTTTGTGTGTGTGTTGTCGGTGTGTGTGTGTGTTGTGTGTGTGTTGTCGGTGTGTGTGTGTGTGTTGTCGGTGTGTGTGTGTGTTGTCGGTGTGTGTGTGTGTGTGTGTTGTCGGTGTGTGTGTGTTGTCGGTGTGTGTGTGTGTGTTGTCGGTGTGTGTGTGTGTGTGTTGTCGGTGTGTGTGTGTGTGTCTTGTCAGTGTGTGTGTGTGTGTGTTATCGGTGTGTGTGTGTTTATGTGTTATCGGTGTGTGTGTGTTGTCGGTGTGTGTGTGTGTTGTCGGTGTGTGTGTTGTCGGTGTGTGTGTGTGTGTGTGTGTGTTGTCAGTGTGTGTGTGTGTGTGTGTGTTGTCGGTGTGTGTGTGTGTGTGTGTTGTCGCTGTGTGTGTGTGTGTGTTGTCGGTGTGTGTGTGTGTGTGTGTGTTGTCGGTGTGTGTGTGTGTGTGTGTGTGTGTGTGTGTTGTCGGTGTGTGTGTGTGTGTGTGTTGTCGTTGTGTGTGTGTGTGTGTGTTGTCGGTGTGTGTGTGTGTGTGTGTGTGTGTTGTCGGTGTGTGTGTGTGTGTTGTCGGTGTGTGTGTGTGTGTGTTGTCGGTGTGTGTGTGTGTGTGTTGTCGGTGTGTGTGTGTCTGTGTGTGTGTGTGTGTGTTGTCGGTGTGTGTGTGTGTTGTGTGTGTGTGTGTTGTCGGTGTGTGTGTGTGTGTGTTGTCGGTGTGTGTGTGTGTGTGTGTTGTCGGTGTGTGTGTGTGTGTGTTGTCGGTGTGTGTGTGTGTGTTGTCGGTGTGTGTGTGTGTGTGTGTGTGTGTGTTGTCGGTGTGTGTGTGTGTTGTCGGTGTGTGTGTTTGTGTGTTGTCGGTGTGTGTGTGTGTGTGTTGTCGGTGTGTGTGTGTGTGTGTTGTCGGTGTGTGTGTGTGTGTTGTCGGTGTGTGTGTGTGTGTGTGTGTGTGTGTGTGTTGTCGGTGTGTGTGTGTGTGTGTTGTCGGTGTGTGTGTGTTGTCGGTGCGTGTGTGTGTGTTGTCGGTGTGTGTGTGTGTGTGTGTGTGTGTGTGTTGTGTGTGTGTGTGTGTGTTGTCGGTGTGTGTGTGTGTGTGTGTTGTCGGTGTGTGTGTGTGTGTGTTGTCGGTGTGTGTGTGTGTGTTGTCGGTGTGTGTGTGTGTGTGTGTGTGTGTGTGTGTTGTCGGTGTGTGTGTGTGTGTTGTCGGTGTGTGTGTGTTGTCGGTGTGTGTGTGTGTGTGTTGTCGGTGTGTGTGTGTGTGTGTGTGTGTGTTGTCGGTGTGTGTGTGTGTTGTGTGTGTGTTGTCGGTGTGTGTGTGTGTGTGTGTTGTTGGTGTGTGTGTGTGTGTGTTGTCGGTGTGTGTGTGTGTGTGTGTTGTCGGTGTGTGTGTGTGTGTGTTGTCGGTGTTTGTGTGTGTTGTCGGTGTGTGTGTGTGTGTGTTGTCGGTGTGTGTGTGTGTGTTGTCGGTGTGTGTGTGTGTGTGTGTGTGTTGTCGGTGTGTGTGTGTGTGTGTTGTCGGTGTGTGTGTGTGTGTGTGTTGTCGGTGTGTGTGTGTTGTCGGTGGGTGTGTGTGTGTTGTCGGTGTGTGTGTGTGTGTGTTCTGGAGTGTGTGTGTGTTGTCGGTGTGTGTGTGTGTGTGTTGTCGGTGTGTTGTCGGTGTGTGTGTGTGTGTGTTGTCGTTGTGTGTGTGTGTGTTGTCGGTGTGTTTGTGTGTGTGTTGTCGGTGTGTGTGTGTGTTGTGTGTGTGTGTGTGTGTTGTCGGTGTGTGTGTGTGTTGTCGGTGTGTGTGTTTGTGTGTTGTCGGTGTGTGTGTGTGTGTGTTGTCGGTGTGTGTGTGTGTTGTCGGTGTGTGTGTGTGTGTGTTGTCGGTGTGTGTGTGTGTGTTGTCGGTGTGTGTGTGTGTGTGTGTTGTCAGTGTGTGTGTGTGTGTGTTGTCGGTGTGTGTGTGTGTGTTGTCGGTGTGTGTGTGTGTGTGTTGTCGGTGTGTGTGTG
The DNA here is from genome assembly GCF_965601325.2 of Salmo salar. NCBI lineage: Eukaryota > Metazoa > Chordata > Actinopteri > Salmoniformes > Salmonidae > Salmo > Salmo salar. The sequence continues at coordinate 83,750 of NW_027675633.1, read as the reverse complement.
TGTGTGTTGTCGGTGTGTGTGTGTGTGTGTGTGTGTGTGTGTTGTCGGTGTGTGTGTGTGTTGTGTGTGTGTGTGTTGTCGGTGTGTGTGTGTGTGTGTTGTCGGTGTGTGTGTGTGTGTTGTCGGTGTGTGTGTGTGTGTGTTGTCGGTGTGTGTGTGTGTGTTGTCGGTGTGTGTGTGTGTGTGTGTGTGTGTTGTCGGTGTGTGTGTGTGTGTGTTGTCGGTGTGTGTGTTTGTGTGTTGTCGGTGTGTGTGTGTGTGTGTTGTCGGTGTGTGTGTGTGTTGTCGGTGTGTGTGTGTGTGTGTTGTCGGTGTGTGTGTGTGTGTTGTCGGTGTGTGTGTGTCTGTGTGTGTGTTGTCGGTGTGTGTGTGTGTGTGTGTGTTGTCGGTGTGTGTGTGTGTGTGTTGTCGGTGTGTGTGTGTTGTCGGTGCGTGTGTGTGTGTTGTCGGTGTGTGTGTGTGTGTGTTACTGGAGTGTGTGTGTGTGTTGTCGGTGTGTGTGTGTGTGTGTTGTCGGTGTGTTGTCGGTGTGTGTGTGTGTGTGTTGTCGGTGTGTGTGTGTGTGTTGTCGGTGTGTTTGTGTGTGTGTTGTCGGTGTGTGTGTGTGTTGTGTGTGTGTTGTCGGTGTGTGTGTGTGTGTGTTGTCGTTGTGTGTGTGTGTGTGTGTGTGTCTTGTCGGTGTGTGTTGTCGGTGTGTGTGTGTGTGTTGTCGGTGTGTTTGTGTGTGTGTTGTCGGTGTGTGTGTGTGTTGTGTGTGTGTTGTCGGTGTGTGTGTGTGTGTTGTCGGTGTGTGTGTGTGTTGTCGGTGTGTGTGTGTGTGTGTGTTGTCGGTGTGTGTGTGTGTGTTGTCGGTGTGTGTGTGTGTGTTGTCGGTGTGTGTGTGTGTGTGTTGTCGGTGTGTGTGTGTGTGTCTTGTCAGTGTGTGTGTGTGTGTGTTATCGGTGTGTGTGTGTTTATGTGTTATCGGTGTGTGTGTGTTGTCGGTGTGTGTGTGTGTTGTCGGTGTGTGTGTTGTCGGTGTGTGTGTGTGTGTGTGTGTGTTGTCAGTGTGTGTGTGTGTGTGTGTGTTGTCGGTGTGTGTGTGTGTGTGTGTTGTCGCTGTGTGTGTGTGTGTGTTGTCGGTGTGTGTGTGTGTGTGTGTGTTGTCGGTGTGTGTGTGTGTTGTGTGTGTGTGTGTGTTGTCGGTGTGTGTGTGTGTGTGTGTTGTCGTTGTGTGTGTGTGTGTGTGTTGTCGGTGTGTGTGTGTGTGTGTGTGTGTGTGTTGTCGGTGTGTGTGTGTGTGTTGTCGGTGTGTGTGTGTGTGTGTTGTCGGTGTGTGTGTGTGTGTGTTGTCGGTGTGTGTGTGTCTGTGTGTGTGTGTGTGTGTTGTCGGTGTGTGTGTGTGTTGTGTGTGTGTGTGTTGTCGGTGTGTGTGTGTGTGTGTTGTCGGTGTGTGTGTGTGTGTGTGTTGTCGGTGTGTGTGTGTGTGTGTTGTCGGTGTGTGTGTGTGTGTTGTCGGTGTGTGTGTGTGTGTGTGTGTGTGTGTTGTCGGTGTGTGTGTGTGTTGTCGGTGTGTGTGTTTGTGTGTTGTCGGTGTGTGTGTGTGTGTGTTGTCGGTGTGTGTGTGTGTTGTCGGTGTGTGTGTGTGTGTGTTGTCGGTGTGTGTGTGTGTGTTGTCGGTGTGTGTGTGTGTGTGTGTTTGTGTGTGTGTTGTCAGTGTGTGTGTGTGTGTGTTGTCGGTGTGTGTGTGTTGTCGGTGCGTGTGTGTGTGTTGTCGGTGTGTGTGTGTGTGTGTGTGTGTGTGTGTTGTGTGTGTGTGTGTGTGTTGTCGGTGTGTGTGTGTGTGTGTGTTGTCGGTGTGTGTGTGTGTGTGTTGTCGGTGTGTGTGTGTGTGTTGTCGGTGTGTGTGTGTGTGTGTGTGTGTGTGTTGTCGGTGTGTGTGTGTGTGTTGTCGGTGTGTGTGTGTTGTCGGTGTGTGTGTGTGTGTGTTGTCGGTGTGTGTGTGTGTGTGTGTGTGTGTTGTCGGTGTGTGTGTGTGTTGTGTGTGTGTTGTCGGTGTGTGTGTGTGTGTGTGTTGTTGGTGTGTGTGTGTGTGTGTTGTCGGTGTGTGTGTGTGTGTGTGTTGTCGGTGTGTGTGTGTGTGTGTTGTCGGTGTTTGTGTGTGTTGTCGGTGTGTGTGTGTGTGTGTTGTCGGTGTGTGTGTGTGTGTTGTCGGTGTGTGTGTGTGTGTGTGTGTGTTGTCGGTGTGTGTGTGTGTGTGTTGTCGGTGTGTGTGTGTGTGTGTGTTGTCGGTGTGTGTGTGTTGTCGGTGGGTGTGTGTGTGTTGTCGGTGTGTGTGTGTGTGTGTTGCTGGAGTGTGTGTGTGTTGTCGGTGTGTGTGTGTGTGTGTTGTCGGTGTGTTGTCGGTGTGTGTGTGTGTGTGTTGTCGTTGTGTGTGTGTGTGTTGTCGGTGTGTGTGTGTGTGTGTTGTCGGTGTGTGTGTGTGTTGTGTGTGTGTGTGTGTGTTGTCGGTGTGTGTGTGTGTTGTCGGTGTGTGTGTTGTGTGTTGTCGGTGTGTGTGTGTGTGTGTTGTCGGTGTGTGTGTGTGTTGTCGGTGTGTGTGTGTGTGTGTTGTCGGTGTGTGTGTGTGTGTTGTCGGTGTGTGTGTGTGTGTGTGTGTGTGTGTGTGTTGTCGGTGTGTGTGTGTGTGTGTTGTCGGTGTGTGTGTGTTGTCGGTGGTGTGTGTGTGTTGTCGGTGTGTGTGTGTGTGTGTGTGTGTGTGTGTGTGTGTGTGTGTGTGTGTTGTCGGTGTGTGTGTGTGTGTGTGTTGTCGGTGTGTGTGTGTGTGTGTGTTGTCGGTGTGTGTGTGTGTGTTGTCGGTGTGTGTGTGTGTGTGTGTGTGTGTGTTGTCGGTGTGTGTGTGTGTGTTGTCGGTGTGTGTGTGTTGTCGGTGTGTGTGTGTGTGTGTGTTGTCGGTGTGTGTGTGTGTGTGTGTGTGTGTGTGTTGTCGGTGTGTGTGTGTGTTGTGTGTGTGTTGTCGGTGTGTGTGTGTGTGTTGTTGGTGTGTGTGTGTGTGTGTTGTCGGTGTGTGTGTGTGTGTGTGTTGTCGGTGTGTGTGTGTGTGTGTTGTCGGTGTTTGTGTGTGTTGTCGGTGTGTGTGTGTTGTCGGTGTGTGTGTGTGTGTTGTCGGTGTGTGTGTGTGTGTGTGTGTGTTGTCGGTGTGTGTGTGTGTGTGTTGTCGGTGTGTGTGTGTGTGTGTGTTGTCGGTGTGTGTGTGTTGTCGGTGGGTGTGTGTGTGTTGTCGGTGTGTGTGTGTGTGTGTTACTGGAGTGTGTGTGTGTTGTCGGTGTGTGTGTGTGTGTGTTGTCGGTGTGTTGTCGGTGTGTGTGTGTGTGTGTTGTCGTTGTGTGTGTGTGTGTTGTCGGTGTGTTTGTGTGTGTGTTGTCGGTGTGTGTGTGTGTTGTGTGTGTGTGTGTGTTGTCGGTGTGTGTGTTTGTGTGTTGTCGTTGTGTGTGTGTGTGTGTGTCTTGTCGGTGTGTGTGTGTTGTCGTTGTGTGTGTGTGTGTGTGGTAGGTGTGTGTGTGTGTTGTCGGTGTGTGTGTGTGTGTGTTGTCGGTGTGTGTGTGTTGTCGGTGTGTGTGTGTGTGTGTGTGTGTGTGTGTGTGTGTGTGTGTGTGTGTGTGTTGTCGGTGTGTGTGTGAGTGTGTGTTGTCGGTGTGTGTGTGTGTGTGTGTTGTCGGTGTGTGTGTGTGTGTGTGTGTGTGTGTCGGTGTGTGTGTGTGTGTTGTCGGTGTGTGTGTGTTGTGTGTGTGTGTGTTGTCGGAGTGTGTGTGTGTGTTGTCGGTGTGTGTGTGTGTGTTGTCGGTGTGTGTGTGTGTGTGTTGTCGTTGTGTGTGTGTGTGTGTTGTCGTTGTGTGTGTGTGTGTTGTCAGTGTGTGTGTGTGTGTGTTGTCGGTTTGTGTGTGTGTGTTGTGTGTGTGTGTGTTGTCGGTGTGTGTGTGTGTGTGTTGTCGTTGTGTGTGTGTTGTCGGTGTGTGTGTGTGTGTGTTGTCGGTGTGTGTGTGTGTGTTGTCGGTGTGTGTGTGTGTGTTTGTGTGTGTCTTGTCGGTGTGTGTGTGTTGTCGATGTGTGTGTGTGTGTGTGGTAGGTGTGTGTGTGTGTTGTCGGTGTGTGTGTGTGTTGTCGGTGGGTGTGTGTGTTGTCGGTGTGTGTGTGTGTGTTGTCGGTGTGTGTGTGTGTGTTGTTGGTGTGTGTGTGTGTGTGTGTGTGTGTTGTCGGTGTGTGTGTGTGTGTGTTGTCGGTGTGTGTGTGTTGTCGGTGTGTGTGTGTGTGTGTGTGTGTGTGTTGTCGGTGTGTGTGTGAGTGTGTGTTGTCGGGGTGTGTGTGTGTGTGTGTGTTGTCGGTGTGTGTGTGTGTGTGTTGTCGGTGTGTGTGTGTGTGTGTGTGTTGTCGGTGTGTGTGTGTGTGTGTTGTCGGTGTGTGTGTGTGTGTTGTCGGTGTGTGTGTGTGTGTGTGTGTGTGTGTTGTCGGTGTGTGTGTGTGTGTTGTCGGTGTGTGTGTGTGTGTTGTCGGTGTGTGTGTGTGTGTTGCCGGTGTGTGTGTGTCTTGTCAGTGTGTGTGTGTGTGTGTTATCGGTGTGTGTGTGTTTATGTGTTGTCGGTGTGTGTGTGTGTGTTGTCGGTGTGTGTGTGTGTTGTCCGTGTGTGTGTGTGTTGTCGGTGTGTGTGTGTGTGTGTGTGTGTGTGTGTGTGTTGTCGGTGTGTGTGTGTGTGTGTTGTCGGTGTGTGTGTGTGTGTGTGTGTTGTCGGTGTGTGTGTGTGTGTGTGTTGTCGGTGTGTGTGTGTGTGTGTGTGTGTTGTCGGTGTGTGTGTGTGTTGTGTGTGTGTGTGTTGTCGGTGTGTGTGTGTGTGTGTTGTCGGTGTGTGTGTGTGTGTGTGTTGTCGGTGTGTGTGTGTGTGTGTGTTGTCGGTGTGTGTGTGTGTGTTGTCGTGTGTGTGTGTGTTGTCGGTGTGTGTGTGTGTGTGTTGTCGGTGTGTGTGTGTGTGTGTGTGTGTGTGTTGTCGGTGTGTGTGTGTGTTGTGTGTGTGTGTGTTGTCGGTGTGTGTGTGTGTGTGTGTTGTCGGTGTGTGTGTGTGTTGTCGGTGTGTGTGTGTGTGTGTTGTCGGTGTGTGTGTGTGTGTTGTCGGTGTGTGTGTGTGTGTGTGTTGTCAGTGTGTGTGTGTGTGTGTGTTGTCGGTGTGTGTGTGTGTATTGTGTGTGTGTGTGTTGTCGGTGTGTGTGTGTGTGTTGTCGGTGTGTGTGTGTTGTCGGTGTGTGTGTGTGTGTGTGTTGTCGGTGTGTGTGTGTGTGTGTGTGTGTGTGTGTTGTCGGTGTGTGTGTGTGTTGTGTGTGTGTTGTCGGTGTGTGTGTGTGTGTTGTTGGTGTGTGTGTGTGTGTGTTGTCGGTGTGTGTGTGTGTGTGTGTTGTCGGTGTGTGTGTGTGTGTGTTGTCGGTGTTTGTGTGTGTTGTCGGTGTGTGTGTGTGTGTGTTGTCGGTGTGTGTGTGTGTGTTGTCGGTGTGTGTGTGTGTGTGTGTGTGTTGTCGGTGTGTGTGTGTGTGTGTTGTCGGTGTGTGTGTGTGTGTGTGTTGTCGGTGTGTGTGTGTTGTCGGTGGGTGTGTGTGTGTTGTCGGTGTGTGTGTGTGTGTGTTACTGGAGTGTGTGTGTGTTGTCGGTGTGTGTGTGTGTGTGTTGTCGGTGTGTTGTCGGTGTGTGTGTGTGTGTGTTGTCGTTGTGTGTGTGTGTGTTGTCGGTGTGTTTGTGTGTGTGTTGTCGGTGTGTGTGTGTGTTGTGTGTGTGTGTGTGTTGTCGGTGTGTGTGTTTGTGTGTTGTCGTTGTGTGTGTGTGTGTGTGTCTTGTCGGTGTGTGTGTGTTGTCGTTGTGTGTGTGTGTGTGTGGTAGGTGTGTGTGTGTGTTGTCGGTGTGTGTGTGTGTGTGTTGTCGGTGTGTGTGTGTTGTCGGTGTGTGTGTGTGTGTGTGTGTGTGTGTGTGTGTGTGTGTGTGTGTGTGTGTGTGTGTTGTCGGTGTGTGTGTGAGTGTGTGTTGTCGGTGTGTGTGTGTGTGTGTGTTGTCGGTGTGTGTGTGTGTGTGTGTGTGTGTTGTCGGTGGGTGTGTGTGTGTTGTCGGTGTGTGTGTGTTGTGTGTGTGTGTGTTGTCGGAGTGTGTGTGTGTGTTGTCGGTGTGTGTGTGTGTGTTGTCGGTGTGTGTGTGTGTGTGTTGTCGTTGTGTGTGTGTGTGTGTTGTCGTTGTGTGTGTGTGTGTTGTCAGTGTGTGTGTGTGTGTGTTGTCGGTTTGTGTGTGTGTGTTGTGTGTGTGTGTGTTGTCGGTGTGTGTGTGTGTGTGTTGTCGTTGTGTGTGTGTTGTCGGTGTGTGTGTGTGTGTGTTGTCGGTGTGTGTGTGTGTGTTGTCGGTGTGTGTGTGTGTGTTTGTGTGTGTCTTGTCGGTGTGTGTGTGTTGTCGATGTGTGTGTGTGTGTGTGGTAGGTGTGTGTGTGTGTTGTCGGTGTGTGTGTGTGTTGTCGGTGGGTGTGTGTGTTGTCGGTGTGTGTGTGTGTGTTGTCGGTGTGTGTGTGTGTGTTGTTGGTGTGTGTGTGTGTGTGTGTGTTGTCGGTGTGTGTGTGTGTGTGTTGTCGGTGTGTGTGTGTTGTCGGTGTGTGTGTGTGTGTGTGTGTGTGTGTTGTCGGTGTGTGTGTGAGTGTGTGTTGTCGGGGTGTGTGTGTGTGTGTGTGTTGTCGGTGTGTGTGTGTGTGTGTTGTCGGTGTGTGTGTGTGTGTGTGTGTTGTCGGTGTGTGTGTGTGTGTGTTGTCGGTGTGTGTGTGTGTGTGTTGTCGGTGTGTGTGTGTGTGTGTGTGTGTGTGTTGTCGGTGTGTGTGTGTGTGTTGTCGGTGTGTGTGTGTGTGTTGTCGGTGTGTGTGTGTGTGTTGCCGGTGTGTGTGTGTCTTGTCAGTGTGTGTGTGTGTGTGTTATCGGTGTGTGTGTGTTTATGTGTTGTCGGTGTGTGTGTGTGTGTTGTCGGTGTGTGTGTGTGTTGTCGGTGTGTGTGTGTGTTGTCGGTGTGTGGTGTGTGTGTGTGTGTGTTGTCGGTGTGTGTGTGTGTGTGTTGTCGGTGTGTGTGTGTGTGTGTGTGTTGTCGGTGTGTGTGTGTGTGTGTGTTGTCGGTGTGTGTGTGTGTGTGTGTGTGTTGTCGGTGTGTGTGTGTGTTGTGTGTGTGTGTGTTGTCGGTGTGTGTGTGTGTGTGTTGTCGGTGTGTGTGTGTGTGTGTGTTGTCGGTGTGTGTGTGTGTGTGTGTTGTCGGTGTGTGTGTGTGTGTTGTCGTGTGTGTGTGTGTTGTCGGTGTGTGTGTGTGTGTGTTGTCGGTGTGTGTGTGTGTGTGTGTGTGTGTGTTGTCGGTGTGTGTGTGTGTTGTGTGTGTGTGTGTTGTCGGTGTGTGTGTGTGTGTGTTTGTTGTTGGTGTGTGTGTGTGTGTGTGTGTGTGTGTGTGTTGTCGGTGTGTGTGTGTGTGTTGTCGGTGTGTGTGTGTGTGTGTTGTCGGTGTGTGTGTGTGTGTGTTGTCGGTGTTTGTGTGTGTTGTCGGTGTGTGTGTGTGTGTGTTGTCGGTGTGTGTGTGTGTGTGTTGTCGGTGTGTGTGTGTGTGTGTGTGTGTGTGTTGTCGGTGTTTGTGTGTGTGTGTTGTCGGTGTGTGTGTGTGTGTGTGTTGTCGGTGTGTGTGTGTTGTCGGTGCGTGTGTGTGTGTTGTCGGTGTGTGTGTGTGTGTGTTACTGGAGTGTGTGTGTGTTGTCGGTGTGTGTGTGTGTGTGTTGTCGGTGTGTTGTCGGTGTGTGTGTGTGTGTGTTGTCGGTGTGTGTGTGTGTGTTGTCGGTGTGTTTGTGTGTGTGTTGTCGGTGTGTGTGTGTGTTGTGTGTGTGTGTGTGTTGTCGGTGTGTGTGTTTGTGTGTTGTCGTTGTGTGTGTGTGTGTGTGTGTGTCTTGTCGGTGTGTGTGTGTTGTCGGTGTGTGTGTGTGTGTGTTGTCGGTGTGTGTGTGTTGTCGGTGTGTGTGTGTGTGTTGTCGGTGTGTGTGTGTGTGTTGTTGGTGTGTGTGTGTGTGTGTGTGTGTTGTCGGTGTGTGTGTGTGTGTGTTGTCGGTGTGTGTGTGTTGTCGGTGTGTGTGTGTGTGTGTGTGTGTGTGTGTGTGTGTGTGTGTGTGTGTGTGTGTTGTCGGTGTGTGTGTGAGTGTGTGTTGTCGGTGTGTGTGTGTGTGTGTTGTCGGTGTGTGTGTGTGTGTGTGTGTTGTCGGTGTGTGTGTGTGTGTGTGTGTTGTCGGTGTGTGTGTGTTGTGTGTGTGTGTGTTGTCGGAGTGTGTGTGTGTTGTCGGTGTGTGTGTGTGTGTTGTCGGTGTGTGTGTGTGTGTGTTGTCGTTGTGTGTGTGTGTGTGTTGTCGTTGTGTGTGTGTGTGTTGTCAGTGTGTGTGTGTGTGTGTTGTCGGTTTGTGTGTGTGTGTTGTGTGTGTGTGTGTTGTCGGTGTGTGTGTGTGTGTGTTGTCGGTGTGTGTGTGTTGTCGGTGTCGGTGTGTGTGTGTTGTCGGTGTGTGTGTGTGTGTGTTGTCAGTGTGTGTGTGTGTGTTGTCGGTGTGTGTGTGTGTGTGTGTGTGTGTGTTGTCGGTGTGTGTGTGTGTTGTCGGTGTGTGTGTTGCTGGAGTGTGTGTGTGTGTGTTGTCGGTGTGTGTGTGTGTTGTCGGTGTGTGTGTGTGTGTGTTGTCGGTGTGTGTGTGTGTGTTGTCGGTGTGTGTGTGTGTGTTGTCGGTGTGTGTGTGTGTGTTGTCGGTGTGTTTGTGTGTGTGTGTTGTCGGTGTGTGTGTGTGTGTGTGTTGTCGGTGTGTGTGTGTGTGTTGTGTGTGTGTGTGTTGTCGGTGTGTGTGTTGTGTGTGTTGTCGGTGTGTGTGTGTGTGTGTTGTCGGTGTGTGTGTGTGTGTTGTCAGTGTGTGTGTGTGTGTGTGTGTGTGTGTGTTGTCGGTGTGTGTGTGTGTGTGTGTTGTGTGTGTGTGTGTTGTCGGTGTGTGTGTGTGTGTGTTGTCGGTGTGTGTGTGTTGTCGGTGTGTGTGTGTGTGTGTGTGTGTGTTGTCGGTGTGTGTGTGTGTGTGTGTGTTGTCGGTGTGTGTGTGTGTGTGTGTGTTGTCGGTGTGTGTGTGTGTTGTGTGTGTGTGTGTTGTCGGTGTGTGTGTGTGTGTGTTGTCGGTGTGTGTGTGTTGTCGGTGTGTGTGTGTGTGTGTGTGTTGTCGGTGTGTGTGTGTGTGTTGTCGGTGTGTGTGAGTGTGTGTTGTCGGTGTGTGTGTGTGTGTGTTGTCGGTGTGTGTGTGTGTGTTGTGGTGTGTGTGTGTGTGTGTGTGTGTGTGTGTGTGTTGTCGGTGTGTGTGTGAGTGTGTGTTGTCAGTGTGTGTGTGTGTGTGTTGTCGGTGTGTGTGTGTGTGTGTGTGTTGTCGGTGTGTGTGTGTGTGTGTGTTGTCGGTGTGTGTGTTGTCGGTGTGTGTGTGTGTGTTGTCGGTGTGTTGTCGGTGTGTGTGTGTGTGGTAGGTGTGTGTGTGTGTGTTGTCGGTGTGTGTGTGTGTGTTGTCGGTGTGTGTGTGTGTGTGTTGTCGGTGTGTGTGTGTGTGTGTGTGTGTGTTGTGTGTGTGTGTGTGTGTTGTTGGTGTGTGTGTGTGTGTGTTGTCGGTGTGTGTGTGTGTGTGTGTTGTCTGTGTGTGTGTGTTGTCGGTGTGTGTGTGTGTTGTCGGTGTGTGTGTGTGTGTGTTGTCGGTGTGTGTGTGTGTGTTGTCGGTGTGTGTGTGTGTGTGTGTTGTCTGTGTGTGTGTGTGTGTGTTGTCGGTGTGTGTGTGTGTGTGTTGTCGGTGTGTGTGTGGGTGTGTTGTCTGTGTGTGTGTGTTGTCGGTGTGTGTGTGTGTTGTCGGTGTGTGTGTGTGTGTGTGTTGTCGGTGTGTGTGTGTGTTGTCGTGTGTGTGTGTGTGTTGTCGGTGTGTGTGTGTGTGTGTTGTCGGTGTGTGTGTGTGTGTGTTGTCTGTGTGTGTGTGTTGTCGGTGTGTGTGTGTGTTGTCGGTGTGTGTGTGTGTGTGTGTTGTCGGTGTGTGTGTGTGTGTTGTCAGTGTGTGTGTGTGTTGTCAGTGTGTGTGTGTTGTCGGTGTGTGTGTGTGTGTGTGTGTTGTCGGTGTGTGTGTGTGTGTGTTGTCGGTGTGTGTGTGTGTGTTGTCGGTGTTTGTGTGTGTTGTCGGTGTGTGTGTGTGTGTGTTGTCGGTGTGTGTGTGTGTGTGTGTTGTCAGTGTGTGTGTGTGTGTGTTGTCGGTGTGTGTGTGTGTGTTGTCGGTGTGTGTGTGTGTGTGTTGTCGGTGTGTGTGTGTGAGTGTTGTCGGTGTGTGTGTGTGTGTGTGTGTGTGTGTTGTCGGTGTGTGTGTGTGTTGTGTGTGTGTGTGTTGTCGGTGTGTGTGTGTGTGTGTTGTCGGTGTGTGTGTGTGTGTGTGTTGTCGGTGTGTGTGTGTGTGTGTTGTCGATGTGTGTGTGTGTGTTGTCGGTGTGTGTGTGTGTGTGTGTGTGTGTGTGTTGTCGGTGTGTGTGTGTGTGTGTTGTCGGTGTGTGTGTTTGTGTGTTGTCGGTGTGTGTGTGTGTGTGTTGTCGGTGTGTGTGTGTGTTGTCGGTGTGTGTGTGTGTGTGTTGTCGGTGTGTGTGTGTGTGTTGTCGGTGTGTGTGTGTGTGTGTGTGTGTGTTGTCGGTGTGTGTGTGTGTGTGTGTGTTGTCGGTGTGTGTGTGTGTGTGTTGTCGGTGTGTGTGTGTTGTCGGTGCGTGTGTGTGTGTTGTCGGTGTGTGTGTGTGTGTGTTACTGGAGTGTGTGTGTGTGTTGTCGGTGTGTGTGTGTGTGTGTTGTCGGTGTGTTGTCGGTGTGTGTGTGTGTGTTGTCGGTGTGTGTGTGTGTGTTGTCGGTGTGTTTGTGTGTGTGTTGTCGGTGTGTGTGTGTGTTGTGTGTGTGTGTGTGTTGTCGGTGTGTGTGTGTGTGTGTTGTCGTTGTGTGTGTGTGTGTGTGTGTGTCTTGTCGGTGTGTGTTGTCGGTGTGTGTGTGTGTGTTGTCGGTGTGTTTGTGTGTGTGTTGTCGGTGTGTGTGTGTGTTGTGTGTGTGTGTGTGTTGTCGGTGTGTGTGTGTGTGTTGTCGGTGTGTGTGTGTGTTGTCGGTGTGTGTGTGTGTGTGTGTTGTCGGTGTGTGTGTGTGTGTTGTCGGTGTGTGTGTGTGTGTTGTCGGTGTGTGTGTGTGTGTGTGTGTTGTCGGTGTGTGTGTGTGTGTCTTGTCAGTGTGTGTGTGTGTGTGTTATCGGTGTGTGTGTGTTTATGTGTTGTCGGTGTGTGTGTGTTGTCGGTGTGTGTGTGTGTTGTCGGTGTGTGTGTTGTCGGTGTGTGTGTGTGTGTGTGTGTGTGTGTTGTCGGTGTGTGTGTGTGTGTGTGTGTTGTCGGTGTGTGTGTGTGTGTGTGTTGTCGGTGTGTGTGTGTGTGTGTGTTGTCGGTGTGTGTGTGTTGTCGGTGCGTGTGTGTGTGTTGTCGGTGTGTGTGTGTGTGTGTTACTGGAGTGTGTGTGTGTTGTCGGTGTGTGTGTGTGTGTGTTGTCGGTGTGTTGTCGGTGTGTGTGTGTGTGTGTTGTCGGTGTGTGTGTGTGTGTTGTCGGTGTGTTTGTGTGTGTGTTGTCGGTGTGTGTGTGTGTTGTGTGTGTGTGTGTGTTGTCGGTGTGTGTGTTTGTGTGTTGTCGTTGTGTGTGTGTGTGTGTGTGTGTCTTGTCGGTGTGTGTGTGTTGTCGGTGTGTGTGTGTGTGTGTTGTCGGTGTGTGTGTGTTGTCGGTGTGTGTGTGTGTGTTGTCGGTGTGTGTGTGTGTGTTGTTGGTGTGTGTGTGTGTGTGTGTGTGTTGTCGGTGTGTGTGTGTGTGTGTTGTCGGTGTGTGTGTGTTGTCGGTGTGTGTGTGTGTGTGTGTGTGTGTGTGTGTGTGTGTGTGTGTGTGTGTGTGTGTTGTCGGTGTGTGTGTGAGTGTGTGTTGTCGGTGTGTGTGTGAGTGTGTGTTGTCGGTGTGTGTGTGTGTGTGTTGTCGGTGTGTGTGTGTGTGTGTGTGTTGTCGGTGTGTGTGTGTGTGTGTGTGTTGTCGGTGTGTGTGTGTTGTGTGTGTGTGTGTTGTCGGAGTGTGTGTGTGTTGTCGGTGTGTGTGTGTGTGTTGTCGGTGTGTGTGTGTGTGTGTTGTCGTTGTGTGTGTGTGTGTGTTGTCGTTGTGTGTGTGTGTGTTGTCAGTGTGTGTGTGTGTGTGTTGTCGGTTTGTGTGTGTGTGTTGTGTGTGTGTGTGTTGTCGGTGTGTGTGTGTGTGTGTTGTCGGTGTGTGTGTGTTGTCGGTGTCGGTGTGTGTGTGTTGTCGGTGTGTGTGTGTGTGTGTTGTCAGTGTGTGTGTGTGTGTTGTCGGTGTGTGTGTGTGTGTGTGTGTGTGTGTTGTCGGTGTGTGTGTGTGTTGTCGGTGTGTGTGTTGCTGGAGTGTGTGTGTGTGTGTTGTCGGTGTGTGTGTGTGTTGTCGGTGTGTGTGTGTGTGTGTTGTCGGTGTGTGTGTGTGTGTTGTCGGTGTGTGTGTGTGTGTTGTCGGTGTGTGTGTGTGTGTTGTCGGTGTGTTTGTGTGTGTGTGTTGTCGGTGTGTGTGTGTGTGTGTGTTGTCGGTGTGTGTGTGTGTGTTGTGTGTGTGTGTGTTGTCGGTGTGTGTGTTTGTGTGTGTTGTCGGTGTGTGTGTGTGTGTGTTGTCGGTGTGTGTGTGTGTGTTGTCAGTGTGTGTGTGTGTGTGTGTGTGTGTGTGTTGTCGGTGTGTGTGTGTGTGTGTGTTGTGTGTGTGTGTGTTGTCGGTGTGTGTGTGTGTGTGTTGTCGGTGTGTGTGTGTTGTCGGTGTGTGTGTGTGTGTGTGTGTGTGTTGTCGGTGTGTGTGTGTGTGTGTTGTCGGTGTGTGTGTGTGTGTGTGTGTTGTCGGTGTGTGTGTGTGTTGTGTGTGTGTGTGTTGTCGGTGTGTGTGTGTGTGTGTTGTCGGTGTGTGTGTGTGTGTGTGTGTTGTCGGTGTGTGTGTGTGTGTTGTCGGTGTGTGTGAGTGTGTGTTGTCGGTGTGTGTGTGTGTGTGTTGTCGGTGTGTGTGTGTGTGTTGTAGGTGTGTGTGTGTGTGTGTGTGTGTGTGTGTGTTGTCGGTGTGTGTGTGAGTGTGTGTTGTCAGTGTGTGTGTGTGTGTGTTGTCGGTGTGTGTGTGTGTGTGTGTGTGTTGTCGGTGTGTGTGTGTGTGTGTGTTGTCGGTGTGTGTGTTGTCGGTGTGTGTGTGTGTGTTGTCGGTGTGTTGTCGGTGTGTGTGTGTGTGGTAGGTGTGTGTGTGTGTGTTGTCGGTGTGTGTGTGTGTGTTGTCGGTGTGTGTGTGTGTGTGTTGTCGGTGTGTGTGTGTGTGTGTGTGTGTGTTGTGTGTGTGTGTGTGTGTTGTTGGTGTGTGTGTGTGTGTGTTGTCAGTGTGTGTGTGTGTGTGTGTTGTCTGTGTGTGTGTGTTGTCGGTGTGTGTGTGTGTTGTCGGTGTGTGTGTGTGTGTGTTGTCAGTGTGTGTGTGTGTGTTGTCGGTGTGTGTGTGTGTGTGTGTTGTCTGTGTGTGTGTGTGTCTGTGTTGTCGGTGTGTGTGTGTGTGTGTTGTCGGTGTGTGTGTGGGTGTGTTGTCTGTGTGTGTGTGTTGTCGGTGTGTGTGTGTGTTGTCGGTGTGTGTGTGTGTGTGTGTTGTCGGTGTGTGTGTGTGTTGTCAGTGTGTGTGTGTGTGTTGTCGGTGTGTGTGTGTGTGTGTTGTCGGTGTGTGTGTGTGTGTGTTGTCGGTGTGTGTGAGTGTGTGGTAGGTGTGTGTGTGTGTGTTGTCGGTGTGTGTGTGTGTGTGTGTTGTCGGTGTGTGTGTGTGTGTGTTGTCGGTGTGTGTGTGTGTGTGTGTGTGTGTGTGTGTGTGTGTGTGTGTGTGTTGTGTGTGTGTGTGTTGTTGGTGTGTGTGTGTGTGTGTTGTCGGTGTGTGTGTGTGTGTGTTGTCTGTGTGTGTGTGTTGTCGGTGTGTGTGTGTGTGTTGTCGGTGTGTGTGTGTGTGTGTGTTGTCAGTGTGTGTGTGTGTGTTGTCGGTGTGTGTGTGTGTGTGTTGTCTGTGTGTGTGTGTTGTCGGTGTGTGTGTGTGTTGTCGGTGTGTGTGTGTGTGTGTGTTGTCGGTGTGTGTGTGTGTGTTGTCAGTGTGTGTGTGTGTTGTCAGTGTGTGTGTGTGTGTTGTCGGTGTGTGTGTGTGTGTGTGTGTTGTCGGTGTGTGTGTGTGTGTGTTGTCGGTGTGTGTGTGTGTGTTGTCGGTGTTTGTGTGTGTTGTCGGTGTGTGTGTGTGTGTGTTGTCGGTGTGTGTGTGTGTGTGTGTTGTCAGTGTGTGTGTGTGTGTGTTGTCGGTGTGTGTGTGTGTGTTGTCGGTGTGTGTGTGTGTGTGTTGTCGGTGTGTGTGTGTGAGTGTTGTCGGTGTGTGTGTGTGTGTGTGTGTGTGTGTTGTCGGTGTGTGTGTGTGTTGTGTGTGTGTGTGTTGTCGGTGTGTGTGTGTGTGTGTTGTCGGTGTGTGTGTGTGTGTGTGTTGTCGGTGTGTGTGTGTGTGTGTTGTCGATGTGTGTGTGTGTGTTGTCGGTGTGTGTGTGTGTGTGTGTGTGTGTGTGTTGTCGGTGTGTGTGTGTGTGTGTTGTCGGTGTGTGTGTTTGTGTGTTGTCGGTGTGTGTGTGTGTGTGTTGTTGGTGTGTGTGTGTGTTGTCGGTGTGTGTGTGTGTGTGTTGTCGGTGTGTGTGTGTTGTCGGTGTGTGTGTGTGTGTGTGTGTGTGTTGTCGGTGTGTGTGTGTGTGTGTGTGTTGTCGGTGTGTGTGTGTGTGTGTTGTCGGTGTCTGTGTGTTGTCGGTGCGTGTGTGTGTGTTGTCGGTGTGTGTGTGTGTGTGTTACTGGAGTGTGTGTGTGTGTTGTCGGTGTGTGTGTGTGTGTGTTGTCGGTGTGTTGTCGGTGTGTGTGTGTGTGTTGTCGGTGTGTGTGTGTGTGTTGTCGGTGTGTTTGTGTGTGTGTTGTCGGTGTGTGTGTGTGTTGTGTGTGTGTGTGTGTTGTCGGTGTGTGTGTGTGTGTGTTGTCGTTGTGTGTGTGTGTGTGTGTGTGTCTTGTCGGTGTGTGTTGTCGGTGTGTGTGTGTGTGTTGTCGGTGTGTTTGTGTGTGTGTTGTCGGTGTGTGTGTGTGTTGTGTGTGTGTGTGTGTTGTCGGTGTGTGTGTGTGTGTTGTCGGTGTGTGTGTGTGTTGTCGGTGTGTGTGTGTGTGTGTGTTGTCGGTGTGTGTGTGTGTGTTGTCGGTGTGTGTGTGTGTGTTGTCGGTGTGTGTGTGTGTGTGTGTGTTGTCGGTGTGTGTGTGTGTGTCTTGTCAGTGTGTGTGTGTGTGTGTTATCGGTGTGTGTGTGTTTATGTGTTATCGGTGTGTGTGTGTTGTCGGTGTGTGTGTGTGTTGTCGGTGTGTGTGTTGTCGGTGTGTGTGTGTGTGTGTGTGTGTGTGTTGTCGGTGTGTGTGTGTGTGTGTGTGTTGTCGGTGTGTGTGTGTGTGTGTGTTGTCGGTGTGTGTGTGTGTGTGTTGTCGGTGTGTGTGTGTGTGTGTGTGTTGTCGGTGTGTGTGTGTGTTGTGTGTGTGTGTGTGTTGTCGGTGTGTGTGTGTGTTGTCGTTGTGTGTGTGTGTGTGTGTTGTCGGTGTGTGTGTGTGTGTGTGTGTGTTGTCGGTGTGTGTGTGTGTGTTGTCGGTGTGTGTGTGTGTGTGTTGTCGGTGTGTGTGTGTGTGTGTTGTCGGTGTGTGTGTGTGTGTGTGTGTGTGTGTGTGTGTTGTCGGTGTGTGTGTGTGTTGTGTGTGTGTGTGTTGTCGGTGTGTGTGTGTGTGTGTTGTCGGTGTGTGTGTGTGTGTTGTCGGTGTGTGTGTGTGTGTGTTGTCGGTGTGTGTGTGTGTGTTGTCGGTGTGTGTGTGTGTGTGTGTGTGTGTGTGTTGTCGGTGTGTGTGTGTGTTGTCGGTGTGTGTGTTTGTGTGTTGTCGGTGTGTGTGTGTGTGTGTTGTCGGTGTGTGTGTGTGTTGTCGGTGTGTGTGTGTGTGTGTTGTCGGTGTGTGTGTGTTGTCGGTGTGTGTGTGTGTGTGTGTGTGTGTGTGTGTTGTCGGTGTGTGTGTGTGTGTGTTGTCGGTGTGTGTGTGTTGTCGGTGCGTGTGTGTGTGTTGTCGGTGTGTGTGTGTGTGTGTGTGTGTGTGAGTGTTGTGTGTGTGTGTGTGTGTTGTTGGTGTGTGTGTGTGTGTGTGTTGTCAGTGTGTGTGTGTGTGTGTGTTGTCTGTGTGTGTGTGTTGTCGGTGTGTGTGTGTGTTGTCGGTTTGTGTGTGTGTGTGTGTGTTGTCAGTGTGTGTGTGTGTGTTGTCGGTGTGTGTGTGTGTGTGTGTGTGTGTTGTCTGTGTGTGTGTGTGTCTGTGTTGTCGGTGTGTGTGTGTGTGTGTTGTCGGTGTGTGTGTGTGTGTGTTGTCTGTGTGTGTGTGTTGTCGGTGTGTGTGTGTGTTGTCGGTGTGTGTGTGTGTGTGTTGTCGGTGTGTGTGTGTGTGTGTTGTCGGTGTGTGTGAGTGTGTGGTAGGTGTGTGTGTGTGTGTTGTCGGTGTGTGTGTGTGTGTGTGTTGTCGGTGTGTGTGTGTGTGTGTTGTCGGTGTGTGTGTGTGTGTGTGTGTGTGTGTGTGTGTTGTGTGTGTGTGTGTGTTGTTGGTGTGTGTGTGTGTGTGTTGTCGGTGTGTGTGTGTGTGTTGTCTGTGTGTGTGTGTTGTCGGTGTGTGTGTGTGTGTTGTCGGTGTGTGTGTGTGTGTTGTCAGTGTGTGTGTGTGTGTTGTCGGTGTGTGTGTGTGTGTGTTGTCGGTGTGTGTGTGTTGTCGGTGTGTGTGTGTGTTGTCGGTGTGTGTGTGTGTGTGTGTGTGTGTTGTCGGTGTGTGTGTGTGTGTTGTCAGTGTGTGTGTGTGTTGTCAGTGTGTGTGTGTGTGTTGTCGGTGTGTGTGTGTGTGTTTGTGTTGTCGGTGTGTGTGTGTGTGTGTTGTCGGTGTGTGTGAGTGTGTTGCTGGTGTGTGTGTGTGTGTGTGTGTTGTCGGTGTGTGTGTGTGTGTTGTCGGTGTTTGTGTGTGTTGTCGGTGTGTGTGTGTGTTGTCGGTGTGTGTGTGTGTGTGTGTTGTCAGTGTGTGTGTGTGTGTGTTGTCGGTGTGTGTGTGTGTGTTGTCGGTGTGTGTGTGTGTGTGTGTTGTCGGTGTGTGTGTGTGTGTGTGTGTGTGTTGTCGGTGTGTGTGTGTGTGTTGTCGGTGTGTGTGTGTGTTGTCGGTGTGTGTATGTGTGTGTGTTGTCGGTGTGTGTGTGTGTGTGTGTGTGTTGTCGGTGTGTGTGTGTGTGTTGTCGGTTTGTGTGTGTGTGTGTGTTGTCGGTGTGTGTGTGTGTTGTCGGTGTGTGTGTTTGTGTGTTGTCGGTGTGTGTGTGTGTGTGTTGTCGGTGTGTGTGTGTGTTGTCGGTGTGTGTGTGTGTGTGTTGTCGGTGTGTGTGTGTGTGTTGTCGGTGTGTGTGTGTGTGTGTGTGTGTGTGTGTGTGTGTTGTCGGTGTGTGTGTGTGTGTGTTGTCGGTGTGTGTGTGTTGTCGGTGCGTGTGTGTGTGTTGTCGGTGTGTGTGTGTGTGTGTGTGTGTGTGTGTTGTGTGTGTGTGTGTGTTGTCGGTGTGTGTGTGTGTGTGTGTTGTCGGTGTGTGTGTGTGTGTGTTGTCGGTGTGTGTGTGTGTGTGTGTTGTCGGTGTGTGTGTGTGTGTGTGTGTGTGTGTTGTCGGTGTGTGTGTGTGTGTTGTCGGTGTGTGTGTGTTGTCGGTGTGTGTGTGTGTGTGTTGTCGGTGTGTGTGTGTGTGTGTGTGTGTGTGTGTTGTCGGTGTGTGTGTGTGTTGTGTGTGTGTTGTCGGTGTGTGTGTGTGTGTGTGTTGTTGGTGTGTGTGTGTGTGTGTTGTCGGTGTGTGTGTGTGTGTGTGTGTTGTCGGTGTGTGTGTGTGTGTGTTGTCGGTGTTTGTGTGTGTTGTCGGTGTGTGTGTGTGTGTGTTGTCGGTGTGTGTGTGTGTGTTGTCGGTGTGTGTGTGTGTGTGTGTGTGTTGTCGGTGTGTGTGTGTGTGTGTTGTCGGTGTGTGTGTGTGTGTGTGTTGTCGGTGTGTGTGTGTTGTCGGTGGGTGTGTGTGTGTTGTCGGTGTGTGTGTGTGTGTGTTACTGGAGTGTGTGTGTGTTGTCGGTGTGTGTGTGTGTGTGTT
Source organism: Salmo salar (assembly GCF_965601325.2). Classification (NCBI taxonomy): domain Eukaryota; kingdom Metazoa; phylum Chordata; class Actinopteri; order Salmoniformes; family Salmonidae; genus Salmo; species Salmo salar. The sequence goes on along the minus strand of NW_027675633.1, from coordinate 65,422 downwards.
GTCGGTGTGTTGTCGGTGTGTGTGTGTGTGTGTTGTCGTTGTGTGTGTGTGTGTTGTCGGTGTGTTTGTGTGTGTGTTGTCGGTGTGTGTGTGTGTTGTGTGTGTGTGTGTGTTGTCGGTGTGTGTGTTTGTGTGTTGTCGTTGTGTGTGTGTGTGTGTGTCTTGTCGGTGTGTGTGTGTTGTCGTTGTGTGTGTGTGTGTGTGGTAGGTGTGTGTGTGTGTTGTCGGTGTGTGTGTGTGTGTGTTGTCGGTGTGTGTGTGTTGTCGGTGTGTGTGTGTGTGTGTGTGTGTGTGTGTGTGTGTGTGTGTGTGTTGTCGGTGTGTGTGTGAGTGTGTGTTGTCGGTGTGTGTGTGTGTGTGTGTTGTCGGTGTGTGTGTGTGTGTGTGTGTGTTGTCGGTGGGTGTGTGTGTGTTGTCGGTGTGTGTGTGTTGTGTGTGTGTGTGTTGTCGGAGTGTGTGTGTGTGTTGTCGGTGTGTGAGTGTGTGTTGTCGGTGTGTGTGTGTGTGTGTTGTCGTTGTGTGTGTGTGTGTGTGTTGTCGTTGTGTGTGTGTGTGTTGTCAGTGTGTGTGTGTGTGTGTTGTCGGTTTGTGTGTGTGTGTTGTGTGTGTGTGTGTTGTCGGTGTGTGTGTGTGTGTGTTGTCGTTGTGTGTGTGTTGTCGGTGTGTGTGTGTGTGTGTTGTCGGTGTGTGTGTGTGTGTTGTCGGTGTGTGTGTGTGTGTTTGTGTGTGTCTTGTCGGTGTGTGTGTGTTGTCGATGTGTGTGTGTGTGTGTGGTAGGTGTGTGTGTGTGTGTTGTCGGTGTGTGTGTGTGTTGTCGGTGGGTGTGTGTGTTGTCGGTGTGTGTGTGTGTGTTGTCGGTGTGTGTGTGTGTGTTGTTGGTGTGTGTGTGTGTGTGTGTGTGTGTTGTCGGTGTGTGTGTGTGTGTGTTGTCGGTGTGTGTGTGTTGTCGGTGTGTGTGTGTGTGTGTGTGTGTGTGTTGTCGGTGTGTGTGTGAGTGTGTGTTGTCGGGGTGTGTGTGTGTGTGTGTGTTGTCGGTGTGTGTGTGTGTGTGTTGTCGGTGTGTGTGTGTGTGTGTGTGTTGTCGGTGTGTGTGTGTGTGTGTTGTCGGTGTGTGTGTGTGTGTGTTGTCGGTGTGTGTGTGTGTGTGTGTGTGTGTGTTGTCGGTGTTTGTGTGTGTGTTGTCGGTGTGTGTGTGTGTGTTGTCGGTGTGTGTGTGTGTGTTGCCGGTGTGTGTGTGTCTTGTCAGTGTGTGTGTGTGTTATCGGTGTGTGTGTGTTTATGTGTTGTCGGTGTGTGTGTGTGTGTTGTCGGTGTGTGTGTGTGTTGTCGGTGTGTGTGTGTGTTGTCGGTGTTTGTGTGTGTGTGTGTGTGTGTGTTGTCGGTGTGTGTGTGTGTGTGTTGTCGGTGTGTGTGTGTGTGTGTGTGTTGTCGGTGTGTGTGTGTGTGTGTGTTGTCGGTGTGTGTGTGTGTGTGTGTGTGTTGTCGGTGTGTGTGTGTGTTGTGTGTGTGTGTGTTGTCGGTGTGTGTGTGTGTGTGTTGTCGGTGTGTGTGTGTGTGTGTGTTGTCGGTGTGTGTGTGTATGTGTGTGTGTTGTCGGTGTGTGTGTGTGTTGTCGTGTGTGTGTGTGTTGTCGGTGTGTGTGTGTGTGTGTTGTCGGTGTGTGTGTGTTTGTGTGTGTGTGTGTTGTCGGTGTGTGTGTGTGTTGTGTGTGTGTGTGTTGTCGGTGTGTGTGTGTGTGTGTGTTTGTTGTTGGTGTGTGTGTGTGTGTGTGTGTGTGTGTGTGTTGTCGGTGTGTGTGTGTGTGTTGTCGGTGTGTGTGTGTGTGTGTTGTCGGTGTGTGTGTGTGTGTGTGTTGTCGGTGTTTGTGTGTGTTGTCGGTGTGTGTGTGTGTGTGTTGTCGGTGTGTGTGTGTGTGTGTTGTCGGTGTGTGTGTGTGTGTGTGTGTGTTGTCGGTGTGTGTGTGTGTGTGTTGTCGGTGTGTGTGTGTGTGTGTGTTGTCGGTGTGTGTGTGTTGTCGGTGCGTGTGTGTGTGTTGTCGGTGTGTGTGTTTGTGTGTTACTGGAGTGTGTGTGTGTTGTCGGTGTGTGTGTGTGTGTGTTGTCGGTGTGTTGTCGGTGTGTGTGTGTGTGTGTTGTCGGTGTGTGTGTGTGTGTTGTCGGTGTGTTTGTGTGTGTGTTGTCGGTGTGTGTGTGTGTTGTGTGTGTGTGTGTGTTGTCGGTGTGTGTGTTTGTGTGTTGTCGTTGTGTGTGTGTGTGTGTGTGTCTTGTCGGTGTGTGTGTGTTGTCGGTGTGTGTGTGTGTGTGTTGTCGGTGTGTGTGTGTTGTCGGTGTGTGTGTGTGTTGTCGGTGTGTGTGTGTTGTCGGTGTGTGTGTGTGTGTGTTGTCGGTGTGTGTGTGTTGTCGGTGTGTGTGTGTGTGTGTGTGTGTGTGTGTGTGTGTGTGTGTGTGTGTGTGTGTGTGTTGTCGGTGTGTGTGTGAGTGTGTGTTGTCGGTGTGTGTGTGTGTGTGTTGTCGGTGTGTGTGTGTGTGTGTTGTCGGTGTGTGTGTGTGTGTGTGTGTTGTCGGTGTGTGTGTGTTGTGTGTGTGTGTGTTGTCGGAGTGTGTGTGTGTTGTCGGTGTGTGTGTGTGTGTTGTCGGTGTGTGTGTGTGTGTGTTGTCGTTGTGTGTGTGTGTGTGTTGTCGTTGTGTGTGTGTGTGTTGTCAGTGTGTGTGTGTGTGTGTTGTCGGTTTGTGTGTGTGTGTTGTGTGTGTGTGTGTTGTCGGTGTGTGTGTGTGTGTGTTGTCGGTGTGTGTGTGTTGTCGGTGTCGGTGTGTGTGTGTTGTCGGTGTGTGTGTGTGTGTGTTGTCAGTGTGTGTGTGTGTGTTGTCGGTGTGTGTGTGTGTGTGTGTGTGTGTGTGTGTTGTCGGTGCGTGTGTGTGTGTTGTCGGTGTGTGTGTTGCTGGAGTGTGTGTGTGTGTGTTGTCGGTGTGTGTGTGTGTTGTCGGTGTGTGTGTGTGTGTGTTGTCGGTGTGTGTGTGTGTGTTGTCGGTGTGTGTGTGTGTGTTGTCGGTGTGTGTGTGTGTGTTGTCGGTGTGTTTGTGTGTGTGTGTTGTCGGTGTGTGTGTGTGTGTGTGTTGTCGGTGTGTGTGTGTGTGTTGTGTGTGTGTGTGTTGTCGGTGTGTGTGTTTGTGTGTGTTGTCGGTGTGTGTGTGTGTGTGTTGTCGGTGTGTGTGTGTGTGTTGTCAGTGTGTGTGTGTGTGTGTGTGTGTGTGTGTTGTCGGTGTGTGTGTGTGTGTGTGTTGTGTGTGTGTGTGTTGTCGGTGTGTGTGTGTGTGTGTTGTCGGTGTGTGTGTGTTGTCGGTGTGTGTGTGTGTGTGTGTGTGTGTTGTCGGTGTGTGTGTGTGTGTGTTGTCGGTGTGTGTGTGTGTGTGTGTTGTCGGTGTGTGTGTGTGTTGTGTGTGTGTGTGTTGTCGGTGTGTGTGTGTGTGTGTTGTCGGTGTGTGTGTGTTGTCGGTGTGTGTGTGTGTGTGTGTGTTGTCGGTGTGTGTGTGTGTGTTGTCGGTGTGTGTGAGTGTGTGTTGTCGGTGTGTGTGTGTGTGTGTTGTCGGTGTGTGTGTGTGTGTTGTAGGTGTGTGTGTGTGTGTGTGTGTGTGTGTGTGTGTGTGTGTTGTCGGTGTGTTTGTGAGTGTGTGTTGTCAGTGTGTGTGTGTGTGTGTTGTCGGTGTGTGTGTGTGTGTGTGTGTGTTGTCGGTGTGTGTGTGTGTGTGTGTTGTCGGTGTGTGTGTTGTCGGTGTGTGTGTGTGTGTTGTCGGTGTGTTGTCGGTGTGTGTGTGTGTGGTAGGTGTGTGTGTGTGTGTTGTCGGTGTGTGTGTGTGTGTTGTCGGTGTGTGTGTGTGTGTGTTGTCGGTGTGTGTGTGTGTGTGTGTGTGTGTTGTGTGTGTGTGTGTGTGTTGTTGGTGTGTGTGTGTGTGTGTTGTCAGTGTGTGTGTGTGTGTGTGTTGTCTGTGTGTGTGTGTTGTCGGTGTGTGTGTGTGTTGTCGGTGTGTGTGTGTGTGTGTTGTCAGTGTGTGTGTGTGTGTTGTCGGTGTGTGTGTGTGTGTGTGTGTTGTCTGTGTGTGTGTGTGTCTGTGTTGTCGGTGTGTGTGTGTGTGTGTTGTCGGTGTGTGTGTGTGTGTGTTGTCTGTGTGTGTGTGTTGTCGGTGTGTGTGTGTGTTGTCGGTGTGTGTGTGTGTGTGTGTTGTCGGTGTGTGTGTGTGTTGTCAGTGTGTGTGTGTGTGTTGTCGGTGTGTGTGTGTGTGTTGTCGGTGTGTGTGTGTGTGTGTTGTCGGTGTGTGTGAGTGTGTGGTAGGTGTGTGTGTGTGTGTTGTCGGTGTGTGTGTGTGTGTGTGTTGTCGGTGTGTGTGTGTGTGTGTTGTCGGTGTGTGTGTGTTGTCGGTGTGTGTGTGTGTGTTGTCGGTGTGTGTGTGTGTGTGTTGTCGGTGTGTGTGTGTGTGTGTTGTCTGTGTGTGTGTGTTGTCGGTGTGTGTGTGTGTGTTGTCGGTGTGTGTGTGTGTGTGTGTTGTCAGTGTGTGTGTGTGTGTTGTCGGTGTGTGTGTGTGTTGTCTGTGTGTGTGTGTTGTCGGTGTGTGTGTGTGTTGTCGGTGTGTGTGTGTGTGTGTGTTGTCGGTGTGTGTGTGTGTGTTGTCAGTGTGTGTGTGTGTTGTCAGTGTGTGTGTGTGTGTTGTCGGTGTGTGTGTGTGTGTGTGTGTTGTCGGTGTGTGTGTGTGTGTGTTGTCGGTGTGTGTGAGTGTGTTGCTGGTGTGTGTGTGTGTGTGTGTTGTCGGTGTGTGTGTGTGTGTTGTCGGTGTTTGTGTGTGTTGTCGGTGTGTGTGTGTGTGTGTTGTCGGTGTGTGTGTGTGTGTGTGTTGTCAGTGTGTGTGTGTGTGTGTTGTCGGTGTGTGTGTGTGTGTTGTCGGTGTGTGTGTGTGTGTGTTGTCGGTGTGTGTGTGTGAGTGTTGTCGGTGTGTGTGTGTGTGTGTGTGTGTGTTGTCGGTGTGTGTGTGTGTTGTGTGTGTGTGTGTTGTCGGTGTGTGTGTGTGTGTGTTGTCGGTGTGTGTGTGTGTGTGTGTTGTCGGTGTGTGTGTGTGTGTGTTGTCGATGTGTGTGTGTGTGTTGTCGGTGTGTGTGTGTGTGTGTGTGTGTGTGTGTGTTGTCGGTGTGTGTGTGTGTGTGTTGTCGGTGTGTGTGTTTGTGTGTTGTCGGTGTGTGTGTGTGTGTTGTCGGTGTGTGTGTGTGTTGTCGGTGTGTGTGTGTGTGTGTTGTCGGTGTGTGTGTGTGTGTTGTCGGTGTGTGTGTGTGTGTGTGTGTGTGTGTTGTCGGTGTGTGTGTGTGTGTGTGTTGTCGGTGTGTGTGTGTGTGTGTTGTCGGTGTCTGTGTGTTGTCGGTGCGTGTGTGTGTGTTGTCG
>NW_027675633.1:40000-55000 GCF_965601325.2 Salmo salar | reverse complement strand
GTCGGTGTGTGTGTGTGTGTGTTGTCGGTGTGTGTGTGTGTTGTCGGTGTGTGTGTGTGTGTGTTGTCGGTGTGTGTGTGTGTGTTGTCGGTGTGTGTGTGTGTGTGTGTGTGTGTGTTGTCGGTGTGTGTGTGTGTGTGTGTGTTGTCGGTGTGTGTGTGTGTGTGTTGTCGGTGTGTGTGTGTTGTCGGTGCGTGTGTGTGTGTTGTCGGTGTGTGTGTGTGTGTGTTACTGGAGTGTGTGTGTGTGTTGTCGGTGTGTGTGTGTGTGTGTTGTCGGTGTGTTGTCGGTGTGTGTGTGTGTGTGTTGTCGGTGTGTGTGTGTGTGTTGTCGGTGTGTTTGTGTGTGTGTTGTCGGTGTGTGTGTGTGTTGTGTGTGTGTGTGTGTTGTCGGTGTGTGTGTGTGTGTGTTGTCGTTGTGTGTGTGTGTGTGTGTGTGTCTTGTCGGTGTGTGTTGTCGGTGTGTGTGTGTGTGTTGTCGGTGTGTTTGTGTGTGTGTTGTCGGTGTGTGTGTGTGTTGTGTGTGTGTGTGTGTTGTCGGTGTGTGTGTGTGTGTTGTCGGTGTGTGTGTGTGTTGTCGGTGTGTGTGTGTGTGTGTGTTGTCGGTGTGTGTGTGTGTGTTGTCGGTGTGTGTGTGTGTGTGTGTTGTCGGTGTCTGTGTGTGTGTCTTGTCAGTGTGTGTGTGTGTGTGTTATCGGTGTGTGTGTGTTTATGTGTTATCGGTGTGTGTGTGTTGTCGGTGTGTGTGTGTGTTGTCGGTGTGTGTGTTGTCGGTGTGTGTGTGTGTGTGTGTGTGTGTGTGTTGTCGGTGTGTGTGTGTGTGTGTGTGTTGTCGGTGTGTGTGTGTGTGTGTGTTGTCGGTGTGTGTGTGTGTGTGTTGTCGGTGTGTGTGTGTGTGTGTGTGTTGTCGGTGTGTGTGTGTGTGTTGTCGGTGTGTGTGTGTGTGTGTGTGTGTGTGTGTGTTGTCGGTGTGTGTGTGTGTGTGTGTGTTGTCGGTGTGTGTGTGTGTGTCTTGTCAGTGTGTGTGTGTGTGTGTTATCGGTGTGTGTGTGTTTATGTGTTATCGGTGTGTGTGTGTTGTCGGTGTGTGTGTGTGTTGTCGGTGTGTGTGTTGTCGGTGTGTGTGTGTGTGTGTGTGTGTGTGTTGTCGGTGTGTGTGTGTGTGTGTGTGTTGTCGGTGTGTGTGTGTGTGTGTGTTGTCGGTGTGTGTGTGTGTGTTGTCGGTGTGTGTGTGTGTGTGTGTGTTGTCGGTGTGTGTGTGTGTTGTGTGTGTGTGTGTGTTGTCGGTGTGTGTGTGTGTGTGTTGTCGTTGTGTGTGTGTGTGTGTGTTGTCGGTGTGTGTGTGTGTGTGTTGTCTGTGTGTGTGTGTTGTCGGTGTGTGTGTGTGTTGTCAGTGTGTGTGTGTGTGTTGTCGGTGTGTGTGTGTGTGTGTTGTCGGTGTGTGTGTGTGTGTGTTGTCGGTGTGTGTGAGTGTGTGGTAGGTGTGTGTGTGTGTGTTGTCGGTGTGTGTGTGTGTGTGTGTTGTCGGTGTGTGTGTGTGTGTGTTGTCGGTGTGTGTGTGTGTGTGTGTGTGTGTGTGTTGTGTGTGTGTGTGTGTTGTTGGTGTGTGTGTGTGTGTGTTGTCGGTGTGTGTGTGTGTGTTGTCTGTGTGTGTGTGTTGTCGGTGTGTGTGTGTGTGTTGTCGGTGTGTGTGTGTGTGTGTGTTGTCAGTGTGTGTGTGTGTGTGTTGTCGGTGTGTGTGTGTGTGTGTTGTCTGTGTGTGTGTGTTGTCGGTGTGTGTGTGTGTTGTCGGTGTGTGTGTGTGTGTGTGTTGTCGGTGTGTGTGTGTGTGTTGTCAGTGTGTGTGTGTGTTGTCAGTGTGTGTGTGTGTGTTGTCGGTGTGTGTGTGTGTGTGTTGTCGGTGTGTGTGTGTGTGTTGTCGGTGTGTGTGTGTGTGTGTGTGTGTTGTCGGTGTGTGTGTGTGTGTGTGTGTGTTGTCGGTGTGTGTGTGTGTGTGTTGTCGGTGTGTGTGTGTTGTCGGTGCGTGTGTGTGTGTTGTCGGTGTGTGTGTGTGTGTGTTACTGGAGTGTGTGTGTGTGTTGTCGGTGTGTGTGTGTGTGTGTTGTCGGTGTGTTGTCGGTGTGTGTGTGTGTGTGTTGTCGGTGTGTGTGTGTGTGTTGTCGGTGTGTTTGTGTGTGTGTTGTCGGTGTGTGTGTGTGTTGTGTGTGTGTGTGTGTTGTCGGTGTGTGTGTGTGTGTGTTGTCGTTGTGTGTGTGTGTGTGTGTGTGTCTTGTCGGTGTGTGTTGTCGGTGTGTGTGTGTGTGTTGTCGGTGTGTTTGTGTGTGTGTTGTCGGTGTGTGTGTGTGTTGTGTGTGTGTGTGTGTTGTCGGTGTGTGTGTGTGTGTTGTCGGTGTGTGTGTGTGTTGTCGGTGTGTGTGTGTGTGTGTGTTGTCGGTGTGTGTGTGTGTGTTGTCGGTGTGTGTGTGTGTGTTGTCGGTGTGTGTGTGTGTGTGTGTTGTCGGTGTCTGTGTGTGTGTCTTGTCAGTGTGTGTGTGTGTGTGTTATCGGTGTGTGTGTGTTTATGTGTTATCGGTGTGTGTGTGTTGTCGGTGTGTGTGTGTGTTGTCGGTGTGTGTGTTGTCGGTGTGTGTGTGTGTGTGTGTGTGTGTTGTCGGTGTGTGTGTGTGTGTGTGTGTTGTCGGTGTGTGTGTGTGTGTGTGTTGTCGGTGTGTGTGTGTGTGTGTTGTCGGTGTGTGTGTGTGTGTGTGTGTTGTCGGTGTGTGTGTGTGTGTTGTCGTGTGTGTGTGTGTGTGTGTGTGTGTGTGTTGTCGGTGTGTGTGTGTGTGTGTGTGTTGTCGGTGTGTGTGTGTGTCTTGTCAGTGTGTGTGTGTGTGTGTTATCGGTGTGTGTGTGTTTATGTGTTATCGGTGTGTGTGTGTTGTCGGTGTGTGTGTGTGTTGTCGGTGTGTGTGTTGTCGGTGTGTGTGTGTGTGTGTGTGTGTTGTCGGTGTGTGTGTGTGTGTGTGTGTTGTCGGTGTGTGTGTGTGTGTGTGTTGTCGGTGTGTGTGTGTGTGTTGTCGGTGTGTGTGTGTGTGTGTGTGTTGTCGGTGTGTGTGTGTGTTGTGTGTGTGTGTGTGTTGTCGGTGTGTGTGTGTGTGTGTTGTCGTTGTGTGTGTGTGTGTGTGTTGTCGGTGTGTGTGTGTGTGTGTTGTCTGTGTGTGTGTGTTGTCGGTGTGTGTGTGTGTTGTCAGTGTGTGTGTGTGTGTTGTCGGTGTGTGTGTGTGTGTGTTGTCGGTGTGTGTGTGTGTGTGTTGTCGGTGTGTGTGAGTGTGTGGTAGGTGTGTGTGTGTGTGTTGTCGGTGTGTGTGTGTGTGTGTGTTGTCGGTGTGTGTGTGTGTGTGTTGTCGGTGTGTGTGTGTGTGTGTGTGTGTGTGTGTGTTGTGTGTGTGTGTGTGTTGTTGGTGTGTGTGTGTGTGTGTTGTCGGTGTGTGTGTGTGTGTTGTCTGTGTGTGTGTGTTGTCGGTGTGTGTGTGTGTGTTGTCGGTGTGTGTGTGTGTGTGTTGTCAGTGTGTGTGTGTGTGTGTTGTCGGTGTGTGTGTGTGTGTGTTGTCTGTGTGTGTGTGTTGTCGGTGTGTGTGTGTGTTGTCGGTGTGTGTGTGTGTGTGTGTTGTCGGTGTGTGTGTGTGTGTTGTCAGTGTGTGTGTGTGTTGTCAGTGTGTGTGTGTGTGTTGTCGGTGTGTGTGTGTGTGTGTGTGTTGTCGGTGTGTGTGTGTGTGTGTTGTCGGTGTGTGTGAGTGTGTTGCTGGTGTGTGTGTGTGTGTGTGTGTTGTCGGTGTGTGTGTGTGTGTTGTCGGTGTTTGTGTGTGTTGTCGGTGTGTGTGTGTGTGTGTTGTCGGTGTGTGTGTGTGTGTGTGTTGTCAGTGTGTGTGTGTGTGTGTTGTCGGTGTGTGTGTGTGTGTTGTCGGTGTGTGTGTGTGTGTGTTGTCGGTGTGTGTGTGTGTGTGTTGTCAGTGTTTGTGTGTGTGTGTGTGTGTGTTGTCGGTGTGTGTGTGTGTGTTGTCGGTGTGTGTGTGTGTGTTGTCGGTGTGTGTGTGTGTGTGTGTTGTCGGTGTGTGTGTGTGTGTTGTCGGTGTGTGTGTGTGTGTTGTCGGTGTGTGTGTGTGTGTGTGTTGTCGGTGTGTGTGTGTGTGTCTTGTCGGTGTGTGTGTGTGTGTGTTGTCGGTGTGTGTGTGTTTGTGTGTTATCGGTGTGTGTGTGTGTGTTGTCGGTGTGTGTGTGTGTGTGTGTTGTCGGTGTGTGTGTGTGTGTGTTGTCGGTGTGTGTGTGTGTGTGTGTGTTGTCGGTGTGTGTGTGTGTTGTGTGTGTGTGTGTGTTGTCGGTGTGTGTGTGTGTGTGTTGTCGGTGTGTGTGTGTGTGTGTTGTCGGTGTGTGTGTGTGTGTGTGTGTTGTCGGTGTGTGTGTGTGTGTTGTCGGTGTGTGTGTGTGTGTGTTGTCGGTGTGTGTGTGTGTGTGTTGTCGGTGTGTGTGTGTGTGTTGTCGGTGTGTGTGTGTGTGTGTTGTCGGTGTGTGTGTGTGTGTGTGTGTGTGTGTGTGTGTCGGTGTGTGTGTGTGTGTGTTGTCGGTGTGTGTGTGTGTGTGTGTCGGTGGTGTGTGTGTGTGTGTGTGTCGGTGTGTGTGTGTGTGTTGTCGGTGTGTGTGTGTGTGTTGTCGGTCGGTGTGTGTGTGTGTGTTGTCGGTGTGTGTGTGTGTGTGTGTGGTGTGTGTGTCGTGTGTGTGTTGTCGGTGTGTGTGTGTGTGTTGTCGGTGTGTGTGTGTGTGTGTTGTCGGTGTGTGTGTGTGTGTGTTGTGGTGTGTCGGTGTGTGTGTGTGTTGTCGGTGTGTGTGTGTGTTGTCGGTGTGTGTGTGTGTGTGTTGTCGGTGTGTGTGTGTGTGTTGTCGGTGTGTGTGTGTGTGTTGTCGGTGTGTGTGTGTGTGTGTGTTGTCGGTGTGTGTGTGTGTGTGTTGTCGGTGTGTGTGTGTGTGTGTTGTCGGTGTGTGTGTGTTGTGTGTTGTGGTGTGTGTGTGTTGTCGGTGTGTGTGTGTGTTGTCGGTGTGTGTGTTGTCGGTGTGTGTGTGTGTGTGTGTGTGTGTGTGTGTTGTCGGTGTGTGTGTGTGTGTGTGTGTTGTCGGTGTGTGTGTGTGTGTGTGTGTCGGTGTGTGTGTGTGTGTGTTGTCGGTGTGTGTGTGTGTGTGTGTGTGTCGGTGTGTGTGTGTGTGTTGTCGGTGTGTGTGTGTGTGTGTGTGTGTGTGTGTTGTCGGTGTGTGTGTGTGTGTGTGTTGTCGGTGTGTGTGTGTGTGTGTTGTCAGTGTGTGTGTGTGTGTGTTGTCGGTGTGTGTGTGTTTTGTGTTGTCGGTGTGTGTGTGTTGTCGGTGTGTGTGTGTGTTGTCGTGTGTGTGTGTTGTCGGTGTGTGTGTGTGTGTGTGTGTGTGTTGTCGGTGTGTGTGTGTGTGTGTGTCGTGTGTGTGTGTGTGTGTGTTGTCGGTGTGTGTGTGTGTGTGTGTCGGGTGTGTGTGTGTGTGTGTGTGTTGTCGGTGTGTGTGTGTGTGTGTGTGTGCGGTGTGTGTGTGTGTGTGTGTTGTCGGTGTGTGTGTGTGTGTTGTCGGTGTGTGTGTGTGTGTGTGTGTTGTCGGTGTGTGTGTGTGTGTGTGTGTGTGTGTGTGTCGTGTGTGTGTGTGTGTGTTGTCGGTGTGTGTGTGTGTGTGTTGTCGGTGTGTGTGTGTGTGTGTTGTGTGTGTGTGTGTTGTCGGTGTGTGTGTGTGTGTGTCGTGTGTGTGTGTGTGTTGTCGGTGTGTGTGTGTGTGTGTTGTCGGTGTGTGTGTGTGTGTGTTGTCGGTGTGTGTGTGTGTGTGGTCGGTGTGTGTGTGTGTGTTGTCGTGTGTGTGTGTGTGTGTGTTGTCGGTGTGTGTGTGTGTGTGTTGTCGGTGTGTGTGTGTGTGTGTGTGTGTGTGTGTGTGTGTGTGTGTGTGTGTGTGTGTGTCGGTGTGTGTGTGTGTGTGTTGTCGGTGTGTGTGTGTGTGTTGTCTGTGTGTGTGTGTTGTCGGTGTGTGTGTGTGTGTTGTCGGTGTGTGTGTGTGTGTGTGTTGTCGTGTGTGTGTGTGTGTGTTGTCGGTGTGTGTGTGTGTGTGTTGTCGGTGTGTGTGTGTTGTCGGTGTGTGTGTGTGTGTGTGTGTGTGTGTGTGTGTGTGTGTGTGTGTGTGTGTGTTGTCGTGTGTGTGTGTGTTGTCGGTGTGTGTGTGTGTGTGTGGTCGTGTGTGTGTGTGTGTGTTGTCGTGTGTGTGTGTGTGTGTGTTGTCGGTGTGGTGTGTGTGTGTTGTCGTGTGTGTGTGTGTGTGTGTGTGTGTTGTCGTGTGTGTGTGTGTCGTTGTCGTGTGTGTGTGTGTGTTGTCGGTGTGTGTGTGTGTGTGTGTCGTGGTGTGTGTGTGTGTTGTCGGTGTGTGTGTGTGTGTGTGTGTGTGTGTGTGTGTTGTGGTGTGTGTGTGTGTGTGTTGTCGGTGTGTGTGTGTGTGTGTGTGTGTGTGTGTGTGTGTGTGTGTGTGTGTGTGTGTGTGTGTGTGTTGTCGGTGTGTGTGTGTGTGTGTTGTCGGTTGTGTGTGTGTGTGTTGTCGGTGTGTGTGTGTGTGTGTGTCGGTGTGTGTGTGTGTGTTGTCGGTGTGTGTGTGTGTGTTGTCGGTGTGTGTGTGTGTGTGTTGTCGGTGTGTGTGGTGTGTGTGTTGTCGGTGTGTGTGTGTGTGTGTTGTGTGTGTGTGTTGTCGGTGTGTGTGTGTGTGTTGTCGGTGTGTGTGTGTGTGTTGTCGGTGTGTGTGTGTGTGTGTGTGTGTGTGTGTGTCGGTGTGTGTGTGTGTGTGTTGTCGGTGTGTGTGTGTGTGTGTTGTCGGTGTGTGTGTGTGTGTGTTGTCGGTGTGTGTGTGTGTGTGTTGTCGGTGTGTGTGTGTGTGTTGTCGGTGTGTGTGTGTGTGTGTTGTCGGTGTGTGTGTGTGTGTGTTGTCGGTGTGTGTGTGTGTGTGTGTGTGTGTGTGTGTGTGTGTGTGTTGTCGTGTGTGTGTGTGTGTGTTGTCGGTGTGTGTGTGTGTGTGTTGTCGGTGTGTGTGTGTGTGTGTTGTCGGTGTGTGTGTGTGTGTGTGTTGTCGTGTGTGTGTGTGTGTGTGTTGTCGGTGTGTGTGTGTGTGTGTTGTCGGTGTGTGTGTGTGTGTGTTGTCGGTGTGTGTGTGTGTTGTCGGTGTGTGTGTGTGTGTTGTCGGTGTGTGTGTGTGTGTGTTGTCGGTGTGTGTGTGTGTGTGTCGTGTGTGTGTGTGTGTGTGTGTTGTCGGTGTGTGTGTGTGTGTGTGTCGGTGTGTGTGTGTGTGTTGTCGGTGTGTGTGTGTGTGTTGTCGGTGTGTGTGTGTGTGTGTTGTCGGTGTGTGTGTGTGTGTGTTGTGTGTGTGTGTGTGTGTGTGTGTTGTCGGTGTGTGTGTGTGTGTTGTCGGTGTGTGTGTGTGTGTGTTGTCGGTGTGTGTGTGTGTGTTGTCGGTGTGTGTGTGTGTGTTGTCGGTGTGTGTGTGTGTGTGTGTGTGTGTGTGTGTGTGTGTGTGTGTGTGTGTGTGTGTTGTCGGTGTGTGTGTGTGTGTGTGTCGTGTGTGTGTGTGTGTGTGTTGTCGGTGTGTGTGTGTGTGTGTGTGTCGGTGTGTGTGTGTGTGTGTGTGTCGGTGTGTGTGTGTGTGTGTTGTCGGTGTGTGTGTGTGTGTCGTGTGTGTGTGTGTGTGTGTGTCGTGTGTGTGTGTGTGTGTTGTCGGTGTGTGTGTGTGTGTGTTGTCGGTGTGTGTGTGTGTGTGTTGTCGTGTGTGTGTGTGTGTTGTCGGTGTGTGTGTGTGTGTGTTGTCGTGTGTGTGTGTGTGTGTTGTCGGTGTGTGTGTGTGTGTGTTGTCGGTGTGTGTGTGTGTGTTCGGTGTGTGTGTGTGTGTTGTCGGTGTGTGTGTGTGTGTTGTCGTGTGTGTGTGTGTGTGTGTTGTCGGTGTGTGTGTGTGTGTGTTGTCGGTGTGTGTGTGTGTGTGTGTTGTCGGTGTGTGTGTGTGTGTGTTGTCGTGTGTGTGTGTGTGTGTTGTCGGTGTGTGTGTGTGTGTTGTCGGTGTGTGTGTGTGTGTGTTGTCGGTGTGTGTGTGTGTGTGTTGTCGGTGTGTGTGTGTGTGTTGTCGTGTGTGTGTGTGTGTGTTGTCGGTGTGTGTGTGTGTGTGTTGTCGGTGTGTGTGTGTGTGTGTGTCGGTGTGTGTGTGTGTCGGTGTGTGTGTGTGTGTGTGTGTGTGTGTGTGTTGTCGGTGTGTGTGTGTGTGTGTGTGGTGTGTGTGTGTGTTGTCGGTGTGTGTGTGTGTGTCGTGTGTGTGTGTGTGTGTTGTCGGTGTGTGTGTGTGTGTGTTGTCGGTGTGTGTGTGTGTGTTGTCGGTGTGTGTGTGTGTTGTCGTGTGTGTGTGTGTGTGTGTTGTCGGTGTGTGTGTGTGTGTGTTGTCGGTGGTGTGTGTGTGTGTGTTGTCGGTGTGTGTGTGTGTGTTGTCGGTGTGTGTGTGTGTGTCGGTGTGTGTGTGTGTGTGTGTGTTGTCGGTGTGTGTGTGTGTGTGTTGTCGGTGTGTGTGTGTGTGTGTTGTCGGTGTGTGTGTGTGTGTTGTCGTGTGTGTGTGTGTGTGTTGTCGGTGTGTGTGTGTGTGTGTTGTCGGTGTGTGTGTGTGTGTTGTGTGTGTGTGTGTGTGTGTGTCGGTGTGTGTGTGTGTTGTCGGTGTGTGTGTGTGTGTTGTGTGTGTGTGTGTGTGTGTGTTGTCGGTGTGTGTGTGTGTGTTGTCGGTGTGTGTGTGTGTGTGTGTCGGTGTGTGTGTGTGTGTGTGTTGTCGGTGTGTGTGTGTGTGTGTTGTCGTGTGTGTGTGTGTGTGTGTTGTCGGTGTGTGTGTGTGTGTTGTCGGTGTGTGTGTGTGTGTGTGTTGTCGGTGTGTGTGTGTGTGTGTTGTCGGTGTGTGTGTGTGTGTGTTGTCGGTGTGTGTGTGTTGTGTGTGTGTGTGTTGTCGGTGTGTGTGTGTGTGTTGTCGGTGTGTGTGTGTGTGTGTGTGTCGTGTGTGTGTGTGTGTGTTGTCGGTGTGTGTGTGTGTGTGTTGTCGGTGTGTGTGTGTGTGTTGTCGGTGTGTGTGTGTTGTCGTGTGTGTGTGTGTGTGTGTGTGTGTGTGTGTTGTCGGTGTGTGTGTGTGTGTTGTCGGTGTGTGTGTGTGTGTGTTGTCGGTGTGTGTGTGTGTGTGTTGTCGGTGTGTGTGTGTGTGTGTTGTCGGTGTGTGTGTGTGTGTGTGTTGGTCGGTGTGTGTGTGTGTGTGTTGTCGGTGTGTGTGTGTGTGTGTGTTGTCGGTGTGTGTGTGTGTGTGTTGTCGGTGTGTGTGTGTGTGTTGTCGGTGTGTGTGTGTGTGTGTTGTCGGTGTGTGTGTGTGTGTGTGTGTGTGTGTGTGTGTGTGTGTGTGTGTTGTGTGTGTGTGTGTGTGTGTTGTCGGTGTGTGTGTGTGTGTGTGTGTGTGTGTGTGTGTGTTGTCGTGTGTGTGTGTGTGTGTTGTCGGTGTGTGTGTGTGTGTTGTCGGTGTGTGTGTGTGTGTGTTGTCGGTGTGTGTGTGTGTGTGTTGTCGGTGTGTGTGTGTGTGTGTTGTCGGTGTGTGTGTGTGTGTGTGTGTGTGTTGTCGGTGTGTGTGTGTTGTCGTGTGTGTGTGTGTGTGTTGTCGGTGTGTGTGTGTGTGTGTGTGTGTGTGTGTGTGTGTGTGTGTGTGTGTTGTCGGTGTGTGTGTGTGTGTTGTCGGTGTGTGTGTGTGTGTGTTGTCGGTGTGTGTGTGTGTTGTCGGTGTGTGTGTGTGTGTGTGTTGTCGGTGTGTGTGTGTGTGTGTTGTCGGTGTGTGTGTGTGTGTGTTGTCGGTGTGTGTGTGTGTGTTGTCGGTGTGTGTGTGTGTGTGTGGTGTGTGTGTGTGTTGTCGGTGTGTGTGTGTGTGTTGTCGTGTGTGTGTGTGTGTTGTCGGTGTGTGTGTGTGTGTGTGTTGTCGGTGTGTGTGTGTGTGTGTGTCGGTGTGTGTGTGTGTGTGTTGTCGGTGTGTGTGTGTGTGTGTGTGGTGTGTGTGTGTGTGTGTGTCGGTGTGTGTGTGTGTGTTGTCGGTGTGTGTGTGTGTGTGTGTTGTCGGTGTGTGTGTGTGTGTGTTGTCGGTGTGTGTGTGTGTGTTGTCGGTGTGTGTGTGTGTGTGTTGTCGGTGTGTGTGTGTGTGTGTGTGGTGTGTGTGTGTGTTGTCGGTGTGTGTGTGTGTGTTGTCGTGTGTGTGTGTGTGTGTTGTCGGTGTGTGTGTGTGTGTGTGTGTGTGTGTGTGTGTGTTGTCGGTGTGTGTGTGTGTGTGTTGTCGGTGTGTGTGTGTGTGTTGTCGGTGTGTGTGTGTGTGTCGGTGTGTGTGTGTGTGTTGTCGGTGTGTGTGTGTGTGTGTTGTCGGTGTGTGTGTGTGTGTTGTCGGTGTGTGTGTGTTGTGTTGTCGTGTGTGTGTGTGTGTGTGTTGTCGGTGTGTGTGTGTGTGTGTTGTCGGTGTGTGTGTGTGTGTTGTCGGTGTGTGTGTGTGTGTTGTCGGTGTGTGTGTGTGTGTCGTGTGTGTGTGTGTGTGTGTGTGTGTGTTGTCGGTGTGTGTGTGTGTGTGTTGTCGGTGTGTGTGTGTGTGTGTTGTCGTGTGTGTGTGTGTGTGTTGTCGGTGTGTGTGTGTGTGTTGTCGGTGTGTGTGTGTGTGTGTGGTGTGTGTGTGTGTGTGTTGTCGGTGTGTGTGTGTGTGTGTTGTCGGTGTGTGTGTGTGTGTGTGGTGTCGGTGTGTGTGTGTGTGTTGTCGGTGTGTGTGTGTGTGTGTTGTCGGTGTGTGTGTGTGTGTGTGTGTGTGTGTGTGTGTCGTGTGTGTGTGTGTGTGTGTTGTCGGTGTGTGTGTGTGTGTTGTCGGTGTGTGTGTGTGTGTGTTGTCGGTGTGTGTGTGTGTGTGTTGTCGGTGTGTGTGTGTGTGTTGTCGTGTGTGTGTGTGTGTTGTCGTGTGTGTGTGTGTGTGTTGTCGGTGTGTGTGTGTGTGTGTTGTCGGTGTGTGTGTGTGTGTTGTCGGTGTGTGTGTGTGTGTGTTGTCGGTGTGTGTGTGTGTGTGTGTCGGTGTGTGTGTGTGTGTTGTCGGTGTGTGTGTGTGTGTGTTGTCGGTGTGTGTGTGTGTGTTGTCGGTGTGTGTGTGTGTGTGTCGTGTGTGTGTGTGTGTGTTGTCGGTGTGTGTGTGTGTGTGTGTCGTGTGTGTGTGTGTGTTGTCGGTGTGTGTGTGTGTGTGTGTGTGTGTGTGTGTGTGTGTGTTGTCGTGTGTGTGTGTGTGTGTTGTCGGTGTGTGTGTGTGGTGTTGTCGGTGTGTGTGTGTGTGTGTGTCGTGTGTGTGTGTGTGTGTGTGTGTGTGTGTGTGTGTGTGTGTGTGTGTGTGTTGTCGGTGTGTGTGGTGTGTGTGTGTGTGTGTTGTCGGTGTGTGTGTGTGTGTTGTCGTGTGTGTGTGTGTGTTGTCGGTGTGTGTGTGTGTGTGTTGTCGGTGTGTGTGTGTGTGTGTCGTCGTGTGTGTGTGTGTGTGTTGTCGGTGTGTGTGTGTGTGTGTGTCGGTGTGTGTGTGTGTTGTCGTGTGTGTGTGTGTGTTGTCGGTGTGTGTGTGTGTGTTGTCGGTGTGTGTGTGTGTGTGTTGTCGGTGTGTGTGTGTGTGTGTTGTCGGTGTGTGTGTGTGGTGTGTGTCGGTGTGTGTGTGTGTGTGTTGTCGGTGTGTGTGTGTGTGTGTTGTCGGTGTGTGTGTGTGTGTGTGTCGTGTGTGTGTGTGTGTTGTCGGTGTGTGTGTGTGTGTGTGTGTGTGTGTGTGTGTGTCGGTGTGTGTGTGTGTGTGTGTGTGTGTGTGTGTGTGTGTGTGTGTTGTCGGTGTGTGTGTGTGTGTTGTCGGTGTGTGTGTGTGTGTTGTCGGTGTGTGTGTGTGTGTGTGTGTGTGTGTGTGTGTCGGTGTGTGTGTGTGTGTGTTGTCGGTGTGTGTGTGTGTGTTGTCGGTGTGTGTGTGTGTGTGTTGTCGGTGTGTGTGTGTGTGTTGTCGGTGTGTGTGTGTGTGTGTGTGTGTGTGTGTGTGTGTGTGTTGTCGGTGTGTGTGTGTGTGTGTTGTCGGTGTGTGTGTGTGTGTGTTGTCGGTGTGTGTGTGTGTCGGTGTGTGTGTGTGTGTGTTGTCGGTGTGTGTGTGTGTGTTGTCGGTGTGTGTGTGTGTGTGTTGTCGGTGTGTGTGTGTGTGTGTTGTCGGTGTGTGTGTGTGTGTGTTGTCGGTGTGTGTGTGTGTGTGTGTGTGGTGTGTGTGTGTGTGTTGTCGGTGTGTGTGTGTGTGGTGTGTGTGTGTGTGTGTTGTCGGTGTGTGTGTGTGTGTGTTGTGGTGTGTGTGTGTGTGTCGTGTGTGTGTGTGTGTGTTGTCGGTGTGTGTGTGTGTGTGTTGTCGGTGTGTGTGTGTGGTGTTGTCGGTGTGTGTGTGTGTGTCGGTGTGTGTGTGTGTGTGTTGTCGTGTGTGTGTGTGTGTGTTGTCGGTGTGTGTGTGTGTGTTGTCGGTGTGTGTGTGTGTGTCGTGTGTGTGTGTGTGTGTGTTGTCGGTGTGTGTGTGTGTGTGTGTCGGTGTGTGTGTGTGTGTGTTGTCGGTGTGTGTGTGTGTGTTGTCGGTGTGTGTGTGTGTTGTTGTCGTGTGTGTGTGTGTGTGTTGTCGGTGTGTGTGTGTGTGTGTGTCGGTGTGTGTGTGTGTGTGTGTGTCGTGTGTGTGTGTGTGTGTGTTGTCGGTGTGTGTGTGTGTGTTGTCGGTGTGTGTGTGTGTGTGTTGTCGGTGTGTGTGTGTGTGTGTGTGTGTGTGTGTGTTGTCGGTGTGTGTGTGTGTGTGTGTCGGTGTGTGTGTGTGTGTTGTCGGTGTGTGTGTGTGTGTGTTGTCGGTGTGTGTGTGTGTGTTGTCGGTGTGTGTGTGTGTGTGTTGTCGGTGTGTGTGTGTGTGTGTTGTCGGTGTGTGTGTGTGTGTTGTCGGTGTGTGTGTGTGTGTGTTGTCGTGTGTGTGTGTGTGTTGTCGGTGTGTGTGTGTGTGTTGTCGGTGTGTGTGTGTGTGTGTGTGTGTGTGTGTGTGTGTGTGTGTGTGTGTGTGTTGTCGGTGTGTGTGTGTGTGTGTGTTGTCGGTGTGTGTGTGTGTGTTGTCGGTGTGTGTGTGTGTGTGTGTCGGTGTGTGTGTGTGTGTGTTGTCGGTGTGTGTGTGTGTGTGTTGTCGGTGTGTGTGTGTGTTGTGGTGTCGGTGTGTGTGTGTGTTGTCGGTGTGTGTGTGTGTGTGTGTCGGTGTGTGTGTGTGTGTGTGTGTGTGTGTGTGTGTGTGTGTTGTCGGTGTGTGTGTGTGTGTTGTCGGTGTGTGTGTGTGTGTTGTCGGTGTGTGTGTGTGTGTGTTGTCGGTGTGTGTGTGTGTGTGTTGTCGGTGTGTGTGTGTGTGTTGTCGGTGTGTGTGTGTGTGTGTTGTCGGTGTGTGTGTGTGTGTGTTGTCGGTGTGTGTGTGTGTGTGTTGTCGGTGTGTGTGTGTGTGTGTTGTCGGTGTGTGTGTGTGTGTTGTCGGTGTGTGTGTGTGTGTGTTGTCGGTGTGTGTGTGTGTGTGTTGTCGGTGTGTGTGTGTGTGTTGTCGGTGTGTGTGTGTGTGTTGTCGGTGTGTGTGTGTGTGTGTTGTCGGTGTGTGTGTGTGTGTGTGTCGTGTGTGTGTGTTGTGTGTGGTGTGTTGTCGGTGTGTGTGTGTGTGTGTGTTGTCGGTGTGTGTGTGTGTGTGTTGTGTGTGTGTGTGTGTGTGTGTGTGTGTGTGTGTGTGTTGTCGGTGTGTGTGTGTGTGTGTTGTCGGTGTGTGTGTGGTGTGTTGTCGGTGTGTGTGTGTGTGTGTGTGTGTGTGTGTGTGTGTGTGTGTGTTGTCGGTGTGTGTGTGTGTTGTCGTGTGTGTGTGTGTGTGTGTTGTCGGTGTGTGTGTGTGTGTTGTCGGTGTGTGTGTGTGTGTGTGTGGTGTGTGTGTGTGTGTGTCGGTGTGTGTGTGTGTGTGTTGTCGGTGTGTGTGTGTGTGTGTGTTGTCGGTGTGTGTGTGTGTGTTGTCGGTGTGTGTGTGTGTTGTCGTGTGTGTGTGTGTGTGTGTTGTCGGTGTGTGTGTGTGTGTGTTGTCGGTGTGTGTGTGTGTGTGTTGTCGGTGTGTGTGTGTGTGTGTTGTCGGTGTGTGTGTGTGTGTTGTCGGTGTGTGTGTGTGTGTGTGTTGTGTGTGTGTGTGTGTGTTGTCGGTGTGTGTGTGTGTGTCGGTGTGTGTGTGTGTGTGTTGTCGGTGTGTGTGTGTGTTGTGGTGTGTGTGTGTTGTGTGTCGGTGTGTGTGTGTGTGTTGTCGGTGTGTGTGTGTGTGTGTGTGGTGTGGTGTCGGTGTGTGTGTGTGTGTGTTGTCGGTGTGTGTGTGTGTGTGTGGTCGGTGTGTGTGTGTGTGTTGTCGGTGTGTGTGTGTGTGTTGTCGTGGTGTGTGTGTGTGTGTTGTCGGTGTGTGTGTGTGTGTGTGTGTGTCGTGTGTGTGTGTGTGTGTGTGTGTGTGTGTGTGTGTGTGTTGTCGGTGTGTGTGTGTGTGTGTTGTCGGTGTGTGTGTGTGTGTTGTCGGTGTGTGTGTGTGTGTGTTGTCGGTGTGTGTGTGTGTGTGTTGTCGGTGTGTGTGTGTGTGTTGTCGGTGTGTGTGTGTGTGTGTGTGTGTGTGTGTGTGTTGTCGGTGTGTGTGTGTGTGTTGCGGTGTGTGTGTGTGTGTTGTCGGTGTGTGTGTGTGTGTTGTCGGTGTGTTGTGTGTGTGTTGTCGGTGTGTGTGTGTGTGTGTGTCGGTGTGTGTGTGTGTTGTGTTGTCGGTGTGTGTGTGTGTGTTGTCGGTGTGTGTGTGTGTGTTGTCGGTGTGTGTGTGTGTGTGTTGTCGTGTGTGTGTGTGTGTGTTGTCG
>NW_027675633.1:30000-35000 GCF_965601325.2 Salmo salar | reverse complement strand
GTGTGTGTGTGTGTGTTGTCGGTGTGTGTGTGTGTGTGTGTCGTGTGTGTGTGTGTGTTGTCGGTGTGTGTGTGTGTTGTCGGTGTGTGTGTGTGTGTTGTCGGTGTGTGTGTGTGTGTGTGTGTGTGTGTGTGTGTTGTCGGTGTGTGTGTGTGTGTGTGTCGTGTGTGTGTGTGTGTTGTCGGTGTGTGTGTGTGTGTTGTCGGTGTGTGTGTGTGTGTGTTGTCGGTGTGTGTGTGTGTGTGGTCGTGTGTGTGTGTGTGTTGTCGGTGTGTGTGTGTGTGTGTGTTGTCGGTGTGTGTGTGTGTGTGTGTCGGTGTGTGTGTGTGTGTGTTGTCGGTGTGTGTGTGTGTGTGTTGTCGTGTGTGTGTGTGTGTGTTGTCGGTGTGTGTGTGTGTGTGTGTGTGTGTGTGTGTGTTGTCGGTGTGTGTGTGTGTGTTGTCGTGTGTGTGTGTGTGTGTTGTCGGTGTGTGTGTGTGTGTGTTGTCGGTGTGTGTGTGTGTGTGTTGTCGGTGTGTGTGTGTGTGTTGTCGGTGTGTGTGTGTGTGTGTTGTCGGTGTGTGTGTGTGTGTTGTCGGTGTGTGTGTGTGTGTGTCGTGTGTGTGTGTGTGTGTGTGTGTGTGTTGTCGGTGTGTGTGTGTGTGTGTTGTCGGTGTGTGTGTGTGTGTTGTCGGTGTGTGTGTGTGTGTTGTCGTGTGTGTGTGTGTGTGTTGTCGGTGTGTGTGTGTGTGTGTGTCGTGTGTGTGTGTGTGTGTTGTCGGTGTGTGTGTGTGTGTGTTGTCGGTGTGTGTGTGTGTGTGTTGTCGGTGTGTGTGTGTGTGTGTTGTCGGTGTGTGTGTGTGTGTGTGTTGTCGGTGTGTGTGTGTGTGTGTGTCGGTGTGTGTGTGTGTGTTGTCGTGTGTGTGTGTGTGTTGTCGGTGTGTGTGTGTGTGTTGTCGGTGTGTGTGTGTGTGTTGTCGGTGTGTGTGTGTGTGTGTTGTCGGTGTGTGTGTGTGTGTGTTGTCGGTGTGTGTGTGTGTGTTGTCGGTGTGTGTGTGTGTGTGTTGTCGGTGTGTGTGTGTGTGTGTGTGGTGTGTGTGTGTGTTGTCGGTGTGTGTGTGTGTGTGTTGTCGGTGTGTGTGTGTTGTCGGTGTGTGTGTGTGTGTGTTGTCGTGTGTGTGTGTGTGTCGGTGTGTGTGTGTGTGTGTGTTGTCGGTGTGTGTGTGTGTGTTGTCGGTGTGTGTGTGTGTGTGTGTTGTCGGTGTGTGTGTGTGTGTGTTGTCGGTGTGTGTGTGTGTGTGTGTGTGTGTGTTGTCGGTGTGTGTGTGTGTTGTCGGTGTGTGTGTGTGTGTGTTGTCGGTGTGTGTGTGTGTGTGTTGTCGGTGTGTGTGTGTGTGTGTGTCGTGTGTGTGTGTGTGTGTTGTCGTGTGTGTGTGTGTGTTGTCGGTGTGTGTGTGTGTGTGTGTGGTGTCGGTGTGTGTGTGTGTGTTGTCGGTGTGTGTGTGTGTGTGTGTGTGTGTGTGTGTTGTCGGTGTGTGTGTGTGTGTGTTGTCGGTGTGTGTGTGTGTGTGTTGTCGTGTGTGTGTGTGTGTGTTGTCGGTGTGTGTGTGTGTGTGTGTGTGTGTGTGTGTGTGTGTGTGTGTGTGTGTGTGTGTGTGTGTGTGTGTGTGTGTGTGTGTGTGTGTGTGTGTGTGTGTTGTCGGTGTGTGTGTGTGTGTGTTGTCGTGTGTGTGTGTGTGTGTTGTCGGTGTGTGTGTGTGTGTTGTCGGTGTGTGTGTGTGTGTTGTCGGTGTGTGTGTGTGTGTGTTGTCGGTGTGTGTGTGTGTGTGTTGTCGGTGTGTGTGTGTGTGTGTTGTCGTGTGTGTGTGTGTGTGTGTGTGTGTGTGTGTGTGTGTGTTGTCGGTGTGTGTGTGTGTGTTGTCGTGTGTGTGTGTGTGTGTGTTGTCGGTGTGTGTGTGTGTGTGTTGTCGGTGTGTGTGTGTGTGTGTGTGTGTGTGTGTGTGTGTCGTGTGTGTGTGTGTGTGTTGTCGGTGTGTGTGTGTGTGTGTGTCGTGTGTGTGTGTGTGTGTGTTGTCGGTGTGTGTGTGTGTGTGTTGTCGGTGTGTGTGTGTGTGTGTTGTCGGTGTGTGTGTGTGTGTGTGTTGTCGTGTGTGTGTGTGTGTGTGTGTGTGTGTGTGTGTGGTGTGTGTGTGTGTGTTGTCGGTGTGTGTGTGTGTGTGTTGTCGGTGTGTGTGTGTGTGTGTTGTCGGTGTGTGTGTGTGTGTGTTGTCGGTGTGTGTGTGTGTGTGTGTGTGTGTGTGTGTGTGTGTGTGTGTGTGTTGTCGGTGTGTGTGTGTGTGTGTTGTCGGTGTGTGTGTGTGTGTGTTGTCGTGTGTGTGTGTGTGTTGTCGGTGTGTGTGTGTGTGTTGTCGTGTGTGTGTGTGTGTGTGTGTGTTGTCGGTGTGTGTGTGTGTGTGTGTGTCGTGTGTGTGTGTGTGTGTGTGTGTGTGTGTGTGTGTGTGTGTGTGTTGTCGGTGTGTGTGTGTGTGTGTTGTCGGTGTGTGTGTGTGTGTTGTCGTGTGTGTGTGTTGTCGGTGTGTGTGTGTGTGTGTTGTCGGTGTGTGTGTGTGTGTTGTCGGTGTGTGTGTGTGTGTTGTCGGTGTGTGTGTGTGTGTGTCGGTGTGTGTGTGTGTGTGTGTGTGTGTGTTGTCGTGTGTGTGTGTGTGTGTTGTCGGTGTGTGTGTGTGTGTGTTGTCGTGTGTGTGTGTGTGTGTGTGTGTGTGTGTGTGTGTGTGTGTGTGTGTGTTGTCGGTGTGTGTGTGTGTGTGTTGTCGGTGTGTGTGTGTGTGTGTTGTCGGTGTGTGTGTGTGTGTTGTCGGTGTGTGTGTGTGTGTGTGTGTGTGTGTGTGTGTGTGTTGTCGGTGTGGTGTGTGTGTGTGTGTTGTCGGTGTGTGTGTGTGTGTGTTGTCGGTGTGTGTGTGTGTGTGTGTGTGTGTGTGTGTGTGTGTGTGTGTGTGTGTGTGTGTGTGTGTGTGTGTGTGTGTTGTCGGTGTGTGTGTGTGTGTTGTCGGTGTGTGTGTGTGTGTGTTGTCGTGTGTGTGTGTGTGTGTGTTGTCGGTGTGTGTGTGTGTGTTGTCGGTGTGTGTGTGTGTGTGTCGGTGTGTGTGTGTGTGTGTTGTCGTGTGTGTGTGTGTGTGTTGTCGTGTGTGTGTGTGTGTTGTCGGTGTGTGTGCGTGTGTGTTGTCGGTGTGTTGTGTGTGTGTGTTGTCGGTGTGTGTGTGTGTGTGTTGTCGGTGTGTGTGTGTGTGTGTTGTCGTGTGTGTGTGTGTGTGTTGTCGGTGTGTGTGTGTGTGTGTGTTGTCGGTGTGTGTGTGTGTTGTCGGTGTGTGTCGTGTGTGTGTGTGTGTTGTCGGTGTGTGTGTGTGTGTGTTGTCGGTGTGTGTGTGTGTGTTGTCGGTGTGTGTGTGTGTGTGTGTTGTCGGTGTGTGTGTGTGTGTGTCGGTCGGTGTGTGTGTGTGTGTTGTCGGTGTGTGTGTGTGTGTTGTCGGTGTGTGTGTGTGTGTGTGTGTGTTGTCGGTGTGTGTGTGTGTGTGTTGTCGGTGTGTGTGTGTGTGTGTTGTCGGTGTGTGTGTGTGTGTTGTGGTGTGTGTGTGTGTGTGTGTTGTCGGTGTTGTGTGTGTGTGTGTTGTCGGTGTTTGTGTGTGTTGTCGGTGTGTGTGTGTGTGTGTGTGTCGGTGTGTGTGTGTGTGTT
Organism: Salmo salar; assembly: GCF_965601325.2. Classification (NCBI taxonomy): domain Eukaryota; kingdom Metazoa; phylum Chordata; class Actinopteri; order Salmoniformes; family Salmonidae; genus Salmo; species Salmo salar. The sequence continues at coordinate 31,291 of NW_027675633.1, read as the reverse complement.
GTCGGTGTGTGTGTGTGTGTGTGTGTGTTGTCGGTGTGTGTGTGTGTGTGTTGTCGGTGTGTGTGTGTGTGTGTGTTGTCGGTGTGTGTGTGTTGTCGGTGTGCGTGTGTGTGTGTTGTCGGTGTGTGTGTGTGTGTGTTTCTGGAGCGTGTGTGTGTTGTCGGTGTGTGTGTGTGTGTGTTGTCGGTGTGTGTGTGTGTGTTGTCGGTGTGTTTGTGTGTGTGTTGTCGGTGTGTGTGTGTGTTGTGTGTGTGTGGTGTGTTGTCGGTGTGTGTGTTGTGTGTTGTCGTGTGTGTGTGTGTGTGTGTGTGTGTGTGTGTCGTGTGTGTGTGTGTGTCGGTGTGTGTGTGTGGTGGTGTGTGGTGTGTGTGTGTTGTCGGTGTGTGTGTGTGTGTTGTCGGTGTGTGTGTGTGTGTGTTGTCGGTGTGTGTGTGTGTGTGTGTGTGTTGTCGGTGTGTGTGTGTGTGTTGTCGGTGTGTGTGTGTGTTGTCGGTGTGTGTGTGTGTGTGTGTGTGTGTGTGTGTGTGTGTGTGTGTGTGTGTGTGTGTGTGTGTGTGTGTGTGTTGTCGGTGTGTGTGTGTGTGTGTGTTGTCGGTGTGTGTGTGTGTGTGTGTTGTCGTTGTGTGTGTGTGTGTGTGTGTGTGTGTGTTGTGTGTGTGTGTGTGTTGTCGGTGTGTGTGTGTGTGTTGTCGGTGTCGTGTGTGTGTGTGTTGTCGGTGTGTGTGTGTGTGTTGTCGGTGTGTGTGTGTGTGTGTTGTCGGTGTGTGTGTGTGTGTGTGTGTGTTGTCGGTGTGTGTGTGTGTTGTCGGTGTGTGTGTGTTGTGGTGTGTGTGTGTGTGTGTGTGTGTGTGTGTGTCGTGTGTGTGTGTGTGTGTGTTGTCGGTGTGTGTGTGAGTGTGTGTTGTCGGTGTGTGTGTGTGTGTGTGTTGTCGGTGTGTGTGTGTGTGTGTGTGTGTTGTCGGTGTGTGTGTGTGGTGTGTTGTCGGTGTGTGTGTGTTGTGTGTGTGTGTGTTGTCGGAGTGTGTGTGTGTTGTCGGTGTGTGTGTGTGTGTTGTCGGTGTGTGTGTGGTGTGTGTTGTCGTTTGTGTGTGTGTGTGTTGTCGGTGTGTGTGTGTGTGTTGTCAGTGTGTGTGTGTGTGTGTTGTCGGTTTGTGTGTGTGTGTTGTGTGTGTGTGTGTTGTCGGTGTGTGTGTGTGTGTGTTGTCGGTGTGTGTGTGTGTGTCGGTGTGTGTGTGTGTGTGTTGTCGGTGTGTGTGTGTGTTGTCGGTGTGTGTGTGTGTGTGTTGTCAGG
>NW_027675633.1:25000-27500 GCF_965601325.2 Salmo salar | reverse complement strand
GTGTGTTGTCAGTGTGTGTGTGTGTGTGTTGTCGTTGTGTGTGTGTGTGTGTGTGTGTGTGTGTGTGTGTGTGTGTGTGTGTGTGTTGTTGGTGTGTGTGTGTGTGTGTTGTCAGTGTGTGTGTGTGTGTGTGTTGTCTGTGTGTGTGTGTTGTCGGTGTGTGTGTGTGTGTTGTCGGTGTGTGTGTGTGTGTGTGTGTTGTCAGTGTGTGTGTGTGTGTTGTCGGTGTGTGTGTGTGTGTGTGTGTGTGTGTGTGTTGTTTGTGTGTGTGTGTGTCTGTGTTGTCGGTGTGTGTGTGTGTGTGTTGTCGGTGTGTGTGTGTGTGTTGTCTGTGTGTGTGTGTTGTCGGTGTGTGTGTGTGTTGTCGGTGTGTGTGTGTTTGTGTGTTGTCGGTGTGTGTGTGTGTGTTGTCAGTGCGTGTGTGTGTGTGTTGTCGGTGTGTGTGTGTGTGTGTGTTGTCGGTGTGTGTGTGTGTGTGTTGTCGGTGTGTGTGAGTGTGTGGTAGGTGTGTGTGTGTGTGTTGTCGGTGTGTGTGTGTGTGTGTGTTGTCGGTGTGTGTGTGTTTGTGTTGTCGGTGTGTGTGTGTGTGTTGTCGGTGTGTGTGTGTGTGTGTGTGTTGTCGGTGTGTGTGTGTGTGTTGTCGGTGTGTGTGTGTATGTGTGTTGTCGGTGTGTGTGTGTGTGTGTTGTCGGTGTGTGTGTGTGTGTTGTCGGTGTGTGTGTGTGTTGTGTGTGTGTGTGTTGTCGGTGTGTGTGTGTGTGTGTTGTCGGTGTGTGTGTGTTGTCGGTGTGTGTGTGTGTGTGTGTGTGTTGTCGGTGTGTGTGTGTGTGTTGTCGGTGTGTGTGAGTGTGTGTTGTCGGTGTGTGTGTGTGTGTGTTGTCGGTGTGTGTGTGTGTGTTGTAGGTGTGTGTGTGTGTGTGTGTGTGTGTGTGTGTGTGTGTGTGTGTGTTGTCGGTGTGTGTGTGAGTGTGTGTTGTCGGTGTGTGTGTGTGTGTGTTGTCGGTGTGTGTGTGTGTGTGTGTGTTGTCGGTGTGTGTGTGTGTGTGTGTTGTCGGTGTGTGTGTTGTCGGTGTGTGTGTGTGTGTTGTCGGTGTGTTGTCGGTGTGTGTGTGTGTGGTAGGTGTGTGTGTGTGTGTTGTCGGTGTGTGTGTGTGTGTGTTGTCGGTGTGTGTGTGTGTGTGTGTTGTCGGTGTGTGTGTGTGTGTGTGTGTGTGTGTGTGTTTGTTGTGTGTGTGTGTGTGTTGTTGGTGTGTGTGTGTGTTGTCAGTGTGTGTGTGTGTGTGTGTTGTCTGTGTGTGTGTTGTCGGTGTGTGTGTGTGTGTTGTCGGTGTGTGTGTGTGTGTGTGTTGTCAGTGTGTGTGTGTGTGTTGTCGGTGTGTGTGTGTGTGTGTGTGTGTGTGTGTTGTCTGTGTGTGTGTGTGTCTGTGTTGTCGGTGTGTGTGTGTGTGTGTTGTCGGTGTGTGTGTGTGTGTGTTGTCTGTGTGTGTGTGTTGTCGGTGTGTGTGTGTGTTGTCGGTGTGTGTGTGTTTGTGTGTTGTCGGTGTGTGTGTGTGTGTTGTCAGTGTGTGTGTGTGTGTTGTCGGTGTGTGTGTGTGTGTGTGTTGTCGGTGTGTGTGTGTGTGTGTTGTCGGTGTGTGTGAGTGTGTGGTAGGTGTGTGTGTGTGTGTTGTCGGTGTGTGTGTGTGTGTGTGTTGTCGGTGTGTGTGTGTGTGTGTGTTGTCGGTGTGTGTGTGTTTGTGTTGTCGGTGTGTGTGTGTGTGTTGTCTGTGTGTGTGTGTTGTCGGTGTGTGTGTGTGTGTGTGTTGTCAGTGTGTGTGTGTGTGTTGTCGGTGTGTGTGTGTGTGTGTTGTCTGTGTGTGTGTGTTGTCGGTGTGTGTGTGTGTTGTCGGTGTGTGTGTGTGTGTGTGTTGTCGGTGTGTGTGTGTGTGTGTTGTCAGTGTGTGTGTGTGTGTTGTCGGTGTGTGTGTGTGTGTGTTTTGTCGGTGTGTGTGTGTGTGTGTTGTCGGTGTGTGTGAGTGTGTTGCTGGTGTGTGTGTGTGTGTGTGTTGTCGGTGTGTGTGTGTGTGTTGTCGGTGTGTGTGTGTGTTGTCGGTGTGTGTGTGTGTGTGTTGTCGGTGTGTGTGTGTGTGTGTGTTGTCAGTGTGTGTGTGTGTGTGTTGTCGGTGTGTGTGTGTGTGTGTTGTCGGTGTGTGTGTGTGTGTGTTGTCGGTGTGTGTGTGTGTTGTCGGTGTGTGTGTGTGTGTGTGTTGTCGGTGTGTGTGTGTGTGTTGTCGGTGTGTGTGTGTGTGTTGTCGGTGTGTGTGTGTGTGTGTGTTGTCGGTGTGTGTGTGTGTGTCTTGTCAGTGTGTGTGTGTGTGTGTTAATGGTGTGTGTGTGTGTGTGTTGTCGGTGTGTGTGTGTGTTGTCGGTGTGTGTGTGTGTTGTCGGTGTGTGTGTGTGGGTGTGTGTGTGTGTGTTGTCGGTGTGTGTGTGTGTGTGTGTGTTGTCGGTGTGTGTGTGT
>NW_027675633.1:12500-20000 GCF_965601325.2 Salmo salar | reverse complement strand
TTGTCGGTGTGTGTGTGTGTGTTGTCGGTGTGTTTGTGTGTGTTGTGTGTGTGTGTGTTGTCGGTGTGAGTGTGTGTGTGTTGTCGGTGTGTGTGTGTTGTCGGTGTGTGTGTGTGTGTGTTGTCGGTGTGTGTGTGTTGTCGGTGTGTGTGTGTGTGTGTTGTCGGTGTGTGTGTGTGTTGTCGGTGTGTGTGTTGCTGGAGTGTGTGTGTGTGTGTGTTGTCGGTGTGTGTGTGTGTTGTCGGTGTGTGTGTGTGTGTTGTCGGTGTGTGTGTGTGTGTGTTGTCGGTGTGTGTGTGTGTGTTGTCAGTGTGTGTGTGTGTGTTGTCGGTGTGTGTGTGTGTGTTGTCGGTGTGTTTGTGTGTGTGTGTTGTCGGTGTGTGTGTGTGTGTGTTGTCGGTGTGTGTGTGTGTGTTGTGTGTGTGTGTGTTGTCGGTGTGTGTGTTTGTGTGTGTTGTCGGTGTGTGTGTGTTGTCGGTGTGTGTGTGTGTGTGTTGTCAGTGTGTGTGTGTCTGTGTGTGTGTGTGTTGTCGGTGTGTGTGTGTGTGTGTGTTGTGTGTGTGTGTGTTGTCGGTGTGTGTGTTGTGTGTGTGTGTGTTGTCGGTAGTGTGTGTGTGTGTGTGTTGTCGGTGTGGGTGTGTGTGTGTGTGTTGTCGGTGTGTGTGTGTGTGTTGTCAGTGTGTGTGAGTGTGTGTTGTCGGTGTGTGTGTGTGTGTGTTGTCGGTGTGTGTGTGTGTGTTGTAGGTGTGTGTGTGTGTGTGTGTGTGTGTGTGTTGTCGGTGTGTGTGTGAGTGTGTGTTGTCAGTGTGTGTGTGTGTGTGTTGTCGGTGTGTGTGTGTGTGTGTGTGTTGTCGGTGTGTGTGTGTGTGTGTTGTCGGTGTGTGTGTTGTCGGTGTGTGTGTGTGTGTTGTCGGTGTGTTGTCGGTGTGTGTGTGTGTGGTAGGTGTGTGTGTGTGTGTTGTCGGTGTGTGTGTGTGTGTGTTGTCGGTGTGTGTGTGTGTGTGTTGTCGGTGTGTGTGTGTGTGTGTGTGTGTGTGTGTTGTGTGTGTGTGTGTGTGTTGTTGGTGTGTGTGTGTGTGTGTTGTCAGTGTGTGTGTGTGTGTGTGTGTTGTCTGTGTGTGTGTGTTGTCGGTGTGTGTGTGTGTTGTCGGTGTGTGTGTGTGTGTGTGTTGTCAGTGTGTGTGTGTGTGTTGTCGGTGTGTGTGTGTGTGTGTGTGTGTGTGTGTTGTCTGTGTGTGTGTGTGTGTCTGTGTTGTCGGTGTGTGTGTGTGTGTGTTGTCGGTGTGTGTGTGTGTGTGTTGTCTGTGTGTGTGTGTTGTCGGTGTGTGTGTGTGTTGTCGGTGTGTGTGTGTTTGTGTGTTGTCGGTGTGTGTGTGTGTTGTCAGTGTGTGTGTGTGTGTGTTGTCGGTGTGTGTGTGTGTGTGTGTTGTCGGTGTGTGTGTGTGTGTGTTGTCGGTGTGTGTGAGTGTGTGGTAGGTGTGTGTGTGTGTGTTGTCGTTGTGTGTGTGTGTGTTGTCGGTGTGTGTGTGTTTGTGTTGTCGGTGTGTGTGTGTGTGTTGTCGGTGTGTGTGTGTGTGTGTGTGTGTTGTCGGTGTGTGTGTGTGTGTTGTCGGTGTGTGTGTGTGTTGTGTGTGTGTGTGTTGTCGGTGTGTGTGTGTGTGTGTTGTCGGTGTGTGTGTTTGTGTGTGTTGTCGGTGTGTGTGTGTGTGTGTTGTCGGTGTGTGTGTGTGTGTGTTGTCAGTGTGTGTGTGTGTGTGTGTGTGTGTGTTGTCGGTGTGTGTGTGTGTGTGTTGTGTGTGTGTGTGTTGTCGGTGTGTGTGTGTGTGTGTTGTCGGTGTGTGTGTGTGTGTTGTCGGTGTGTGTGTGTGTGTGTGTATGTGTTGTCGGTGTGTGTGTGTGTGTGTTGTCGGTGTGTGTGTGTGTGTTGTCGGTGTGTGTGTGTGTTGTGTGTGTGTGTGTTGTCGGTGTGTGTGTGTGTTGTCGGTGTGTGTGTGTTGTCGGTGTGTGTGTGTGTGTGTGTGTTGTCAGTGTGTGTGTGTGTGTTGTCGGTGTGTGTGAGTGTGTGTTCTCGGTGTGTGTGTGTGTGTGTTGTCGGTGTGTGTGTGTGTGTTGTAGGTGTGTGTGTGTGTGTGTGTGTGTGTGTGTGTGTGTGTTGTCGGTGTGTGTGTGTGTGTGTTGTCGGTGTGTGTGTTGTCGGTGTGTGTGTGTGTGTTGTCGGTGTGTTGTCGGTGTGTGTGTGTGTGGTAGGTGTGTGTGTGTGTGTTGTCGGTGTGTGTGTGTGTGTGTTGTCGGTGTGTGTGTGTGTGTGTTGTCGGTGTGTGTGTGTGTGTGTGTGTGTGTGTGTTGTGTGTGTGTGTGTGTGTTGTTGGTGTGTGTGTGTGTGTGTTGTCAGTGTGTGTGTGTGTGTGTGTTGTCTGTGTGTGTGTGTTGTCGGTGTGTGTGTGTGTGTTGTCGGTGTGTGTGTGTGTGTGTGTGTTGTCAGTGTGTGTGTGTTGTCGGTGTGTGTGTGTGTGTGTGTGTTGTCTGTGTGTGTGTGTGTCTGTGTTGTCGGTGTGTGTGTGTGTGTGTTGTCGGTGTGTGTGTGTGTGTGTTGTCTGTGTGTGTGTGTTGTCGGTGTGTGTGTGTGTTGTTGGTGTGTGTGTGTGTGTTGTCGGTGTGTGTGTGTGTGTGTGTTGTCGGTGTGTGTGTGTGTGTGTTGTCGGTGTGTGTGAGTGTGTGGTAGGTGTGTGTGTGTGTGTTGTCGGTGTGTGTGTGTGTGTGTGTTGTCGGTGTGTGTGTGTTTGTGTTGTCGGTGTGTGTGTGTGTGTTGTCGGTGTGTGTGTGTGTGTGTGTGTGTTGTCGGTGTGTGTGTGTGTGTTGTCGGTGTGTGTGTGTGTGTGTGTTGTCGGTGTGTGTGTGTGTGTGTTGTCGGTGTGTGTGTGTGTGTTGTCGGTGTGTGTGTGTGTTGTGTGTGTGTGTGTTGTCGGTGTGTGTGTGTGTGTGTTGTCGGTGTGTGTGTGTTGTCGGTGTGTGTGTGTGTGTGTGTGTTGTCGGTGTGTGTGTGTGTGTTGTCGGTGTGTGTGAGTGTGTGTTGTCGGTGTGTGTGTGTGTGTGTTGTCGGTGTGTGTGTGTGTGTTGTAGGTGTGTGTGTGTGTGTGTGTGTGTGTGTGTGTGTGTGTGTGTGTGTTGTCGGTGTGTGTGTGAGTGTGTGTTGTCGGTGTGTGTGTGTGTGTGTTGTCGGTGTGTGTGTGTGTGTGTGTGTTGTCGGTGTGTGTGTGTGTGTGTGTTGTCGGTGTGTGTGTTGTCGGTGTGTGTGTGTGTGTTGTCGGTGTGTTGTCGGTGTGTGTGTGTGTGGTAGGTGTGTGTGTGTGTGTTGTCGGTGTGTGTGTGTGTGTGTTGTCGGTGTGTGTGTGTGTGTGTTGTCGGTGTGTGTGTGTGTGTGTGTGTGTGTGTTGTGTGTGTGTGTGTGTGTTGTTGGTGTGTGTGTGTGTTGTCAGTGTGTGTGTGTGTGTGTGTTGTCTGTGTGTGTGTGTTGTCGGTGTGTGTGTGTGTGTTGTCGGTGTGTGTGTGTGTGTGTTGTCAGTGTGTGTGTGTGTGTTGTCGGTGTGTGTGTGTGTGTGTTGTCGGTGTGTTGTCGGTGTGTGTGTGTGTGGTAGGTGTGTGTGTGTGTGTTGTCGGTGTGTGTGTGTGTGTTGTCGGTGTGTGTGTGTGTGTGTTGTCGGTGTGTGTGTGTGTGTGTGTGTGTGTGTTGTGTGTGTGTGTGTGTGTTGTTGGTGTGTGTGTGTGTGTGTTGTCAGTGTGTGTGTGTGTGTGTGTTGTCTGTGTGTGTGTGTTGTCGGTGTGTGTGTGTGTGTTGTCGGTGTGTGTCTGTGTGTGTGTGTTGTCAGTGTGTGTGTGTTGTCGGTGTGTGTGTGTGTGTGTGTGTTGTCTGTGTGTGTGTGTGTCTGTGTTGTCGGTGTGTGTGTGTGTGTGTTGTCGGTGTGTGTGTGTGTGTGTTGTCTGTGTGTGTGTGTTGTCGGTGTGTGTGTGTGTTGTTGGTGTGTGTGTGTGTGTTGTCGGTGTGTGTGTGTGTGTGTGTTGTCGGTGTGTGTGTGTGTGTGTTGTCGGTGTGTGTGAGTGTGTGGTAGGTGTGTGTGTGTGTGTTGTCGGTGTGTGTGTGTGTGTGTGTTGTCGGTGTGTGTGTGTTTGTGTTGTCGGTGTGTGTGTGTGTGTTGTCGGTGTGTGTGTGTGTGTGTGTGTGTTGTCGGTGTGTGTGTGTGTGTTGTCGGTGTGTGTGTGTGTGTGTGTTGTCGGTGTGTGTGTGTGTGTGTTGTCGGTGTGTGTGTGTGTGTTGTCGGTGTGTGTGTGTGTTGTGTGTGTGTGTGTTGTCGGTGTGTGTGTGTGTGTGTTGTCGGTGTGTGTGTGTTGTCGGTGTGTGTGTGTGTGTGTGTGTTGTCGGTGTGTGTGTGTGTGTTGTCGGTGTGTGTGAGTGTGTGTTGTCGGTGTGTGTGTGTGTGTGTTGTCAGTGTGTGTGTGTGTGTTGTAGGTGTGTGTGTGTGTGTGTGTGTGTGTGTGTGTGTGTGTGTGTGTGTGTGTTGTCGGTGTGTGTGTGAGTGTGTGTTGTCGGTGTGTGTGTGTGTGTGTTGTCGGTGTGTGTGTGTGTGTGTGTGTTGTCGGTGTGTGTGTGTGTGTGTGTTGTCGGTGTGTGTGTTGTCGGTGTGTGTGTGTGTGTTGTCGGTGTGTTGTCGGTGTGTGTGTGTGTGGTAGGTGTGTGTGTGTGTGTTGTCGGTGTGTGTGTGTGTGTGTTGTCGGTGTGTGTGTGTGTGTGTTGTCGGTGTGTGTGTGTGTGTATGTGTTGTGTGTGTGTGTGTGTGTTGTTGGTGTGTGTGTGTGTTGTCAGTGTGTGTGTGTGTGTGTGTTGTCTGTGTGTGTGTGTTGTCGGTGTGTGTGTGTGTGTTGTCGGTGTGTGTGTGTGTGTGTGTTGTCAGTGTGTGTGTGTGTGTTGTCGGTGTGTGTGTGTGTGTGTGTGTGTGTGTGTTGTCTGTGTGTGTGTGTGTCTGTGTTGTCGGTGTGTGTGTGTGTGTTGTCGGTGTGTGTGTGTGTGTGTGTGTTGTCAGTGTGTGTGTGTGTGTTGTCGGTGTGTGTGTGTGTGTGTGTGTGTGTTGTCTGTGTGTCTGTGTGTCTGTGTTGTCGGTGTGTGTGTGTGTGTGTTGTCGGTGTGTGTGTGTGTGTGTGTGTGTTGTCGGTGTGTGTGTGTGTTGTCGGTGTGTGTGTGTGTGTGTGTTGTCGGTGTGTGTGTGTGTGTGTTGTCGGTGTGTGTGTGTGTGTTGTCGGTGTGTGTGTGTGTTGTGTGTGTGTGTGTTGTCGGTGTGTGTGTGTGTGTGTTGTCGGTGTGTGTGTGTTGTCGGTGTGTGTGTGTGTGTGTGTGTTGTCGGGTGTGTGTGTGTGTGTGAGTGTGTGTGTGAGTGTGTGTTGTCGGTGTGTGTGTGTGTGTGTTGTCGGTGTGTGTGTGTGTGTTGTAGGTGTGTGTGTGTGTGTGTGTGTGTGTGTGTGTGTGTGTGTGTGTGTGTGTTGTCGGTGTGTGTGTGAGTGTGTGTTGTCGGTGTGTGTGTGTGTGTGTGTGTGTTGTCGGTGTGTGTGTGTGTGTGTGTTGTCGGTGTGTGTGTGTGTGTTGTCGGTGTGTGTGTGTGTGTGTGTTGTCGGTGTGTGTGTGTTGTCGGTGTGTGTGTGTGTGTGTGTTATGTGTGTGTGTTGTCGGTGTGTGTGTGTGTGTGTGTTGTCGGTGTGTGTGTGTGTGTGAGTGTGTTGTCTGTGTGTGTGTGTTGTCGGTGTGTGTGTGTGTGTTGTCGGTGTGTGTGTGTGTGTGTTGTCAGTGTGTGTGTGTGTGTTGTCGGTGTGTGTGTGTGTGTGTGTGTGTGTTGTCGGTGTGTGTGTGTGTGTTGTGTGTGTGTGTGTTGTCGGTGTGTGTGTGAGTGTGTGTTGTCGGTGTGTGTGTGTGTGTGTGTTGTCGGTGTGTGTGTGTGTGTGTGTGTGTTGTCGGTGTGTGTGTGTGTGTGTGTGTGTTGTCGGTGTGTGTGTGTTGTGTGTGTCTGTGTTGTCGGAGTGTGTGTGTGTTGTCGGTGTGTGTGTGTTGTCGGTGTGTGTGTGTGTGTGTTGTCGTTTTGTGTGTGTGTGTGTTGTCGTTGTGTGTGTGTGTGTTGTCAGTGTGTGTGTGTGTGTGTTGTCGGTTTGTGTTTGTGTGTTGTGTGTGTGTGTGTTGTCGGTGTGTGTGTGTGTGTGTTGTCGGTGTGTGTGTGTTATCGGTGTGTGTGTGTGTGTGTTGTCGGTGTGTGTGTGTTGTCGGTGTGTGTGTGTGTGTGTTGTCAGTGTGTGTGTGTGTGTTGTCGGTGTGTGTGTGTGTGTTGTCGGTGTGTTTGTGTGTGTTGTGTGTGTGTGTGTTGTCGGTGTGAGTGTGTGTGTGTTGTCGGTGTGTGTGTGTTGTCGGTGTGTGTGTGTGTGTGTTGTCGGTGTGTGTGTGTTGTCGGTGTGTGTGTGTGTGTGTTGTCGGTGTGTGTGTGTGTTGTCGGTGTGTGTGTTGCTGGAGTGTGTGTGTGTGTGTGTTGTCGGTGTGTGTGTGTGTTGTCGGTGTGTGTGTGTGTGTTGTCGGTGTGTGTGTGTGTGTGTTGTCGGTGTGTGTGTGTGTGTTGTCAGTGTGTGTGTGTGTGTTGTCGGTGTGTGTGTGTGTGTTGTCGGTGTGTTTGTGTGTGTGTGTTGTCGGTGTGTGTGTGTGTGTGTTGTCGGTGTGTGTGTGTGTGTTGTGTGTGTGTGTGTTGTCGGTGTGTGTGTTTGTGTGTGTTGTCGGTGTGTGTGTGTTGTCGGTGTGTGTGTGTGTGTGTTGTCAGTGTGTGTGTGTCTGTGTGTGTGTGTGTTGTCGGTGTGTGTGTGTGTGTGTGTTGTGTGTGTGTGTGTTGTCGGTGTGTGTGTTGTGTGTGTGTGTGTTGTCGGTAGTGTGTGTGTGTGTGTGTTGTCGGTGTGGGTGTGTGTGTGTGTGTTGTCGGTGTGTGTGTGTGTGTTGTCAGTGTGTGTGAGTGTGTGTTGTCGGTGTGTGTGTGTGTGTGTTGTCGGTGTGTGTGTGTGTGTTGTAGGTGTGTGTGTGTGTGTGTGTGTGTGTGTGTGTGTGTGTTGTCGGTGTGTGTGTGAGTGTGTGTTGTCAGTGTGTGTGTGTGTGTGTTGTCGGTGTGTGTGTGTGTGTGTGTGTTGTTGGTGTGTGTGTGTTTGTGTTGTCGGTGTGTGTGTTGTCGGTGTGTGTGTGTGTGTTGTCGGTGTGTTGTCGGTGTGTGTGTGTGTGGTAGGTGTGTGTGTGTGTGTTGTCGGTGTGTGTGTGTGTTGTCGGTGTGTGTGTGTGTGTGTGTGTGTGTGTGTTGTGTGTGTGTGTGTGTGTGTTGTTGGTGTGTGTGTGTGTGTGTTGTCAGTGTGTGTGTGTGTGTGTGTGTTGTCTGTGTGTGTGTGTTGTCGGTGTGTGTGTGTGTTGTCGGTGTGTGTGTGTGTGTGTGTTGTCAGTGT
>NW_027675633.1:7500-10000 GCF_965601325.2 Salmo salar | reverse complement strand
TGTTGGTGTGTGTGTGTGTGTGTTGTCAGTGTGTGTGTGTGTGTGTGTTGTCTGTGTGTGTGTGTTGTCGGTGTGTGTGTGTGTGTTGTCGGTGTGTGTCTGTGTGTGTGTGTTGTCAGTGTGTGTGTGTTGTCGGTGTGTGTGTGTGTGTGTGTGTTGTCTGTGTGTGTGTGTGTCTGTGTTGTCGGTGTGTGTGTGTGTGTGTTGTCGGTGTGTGTGTGTGTGTGTTGTCTGTGTGTGTGTGTTGTCGGTGTGTGTGTGTGTTGTTGGTGTGTGTGTGTGTGTTGTCGGTGTGTGTGTGTGTGTGTGTTGTCGGTGTGTGTGTGTGTGTGTTGTCGGTGTGTGTGAGTGTGTGGTAGGTGTGTGTGTGTGTGTTGTCGGTGTGTGTGTGTGTGTGTGTTGTCGGTGTGTGTGTGTTTGTGTTGTCGGTGTGTGTGTGTGTGTTGTCGGTGTGTGTGTGTGTGTGTGTGTGTTGTCGGTGTGTGTGTGTGTGTTGTCGGTGTGTGTGTGTGTGTGTGTTGTCGGTGTGTGTGTGTGTGTGTTGTCGGTGTGTGTGTGTGTGTTGTCGGTGTGTGTGTGTGTTGTGTGTGTGTGTGTTGTCGGTGTGTGTGTGTGTGTGTTGTCGGTGTGTGTGTGTTGTCGGTGTGTGTGTGTGTGCGTGTGTTGTCGGTGTGTGTGTGTGTGTTGTCGGTGTGTGTGAGTGTGTGTTGTCGGTGTGTGTGTGTGTGTGTTGTCGGTGTGTGTGTGTGTGTTGTAGGTGTGTGTGTGTGTGTGTGTGTGTGTGTGTGTGTGTGTGTGTGTTGTCGGTGTGTGTGTGAGTGTGTGTTGTCGGTGTGTGTGTGTGTGTGTTGTCGGTGTGTGTGTGTGTGTGTGTGTTGTCGGTGTGTGTGTGTGTGTGTGTTGTCGGTGTGTGTGTTGTCGGTGTGTGTGTGTGTGTTGTCGGTGTGTTGTCGGTGTGTGTGTGTGTGGTAGGTGTGTGTGTGTGTGTGTGTGTGTTGTGTGTGTGTGTGTGTGTTGTTGGTGTGTGTGTGTGTTGTCAGTGTGTGTGTGTGTGTGTGTTGTCTGTGTGTGTGTTGTCGGTGTGTGTGTGTGTGTTGTCGGTGTGTTGTCGGTGTGTGTGTGTGTTGTCGGTGTGTGTGTGTGTGTGTGTGTGTTGTGTGTGTGTGTGTGTGTTGTTGGTGTGTGTGTGTGTTGTCAGTGTGTGTGTGTGTGTGTGTTGTCTGTGTGTGTGTGTTGTCGGTGTGTGTGTGTGTGTTGTCGGTGTGTTGTCGGTGTGTGTGTGTGTGGTAGGTGTGTGTGTGTGTGTTGTCGGTGTGTGTGTGTGTGTTGTCGGTGTGTGTGTGTGTGTGTTGTCGGTGTGTGTGTGTGTGTGTGTGTGTGTGTGTGTGTGTGTGTGTGTGTGTTGTGGTGTGTGTGTGTGTGTGTTGTCAGTGTGTGTGTGTGTGTGTGTTGTCTGTGTGTGTGTGTTGTCGGTGTGTGTGTGTGTGTTGTCGGTGTGTGTCTGTGTGTGTGTGTTGTCAGTGTGTGTGTGTTGTCGGTGTGTGTGTGTGTGTGTGTGTGTTGTCTGTGTGTGTGTGTGTCTGTGTTGTCGGTGTGTGTGTGTGTGTGTTGTCGGTGTGTGTGTGTGTGTGTTGTCTGTGTGTGTGTGTTGTCGGTGTGTGTGTGTGTTGTTGGTGTGTGTGTGTGTGTTGTCGGTGTGTGTGTGTGTGTGTGTTGTCGGTGTGTGTGTGTGTGTGTTGTCGGTGTGTGTGAGTGTGTGGTAGGTGTGTGTGTGTGTGTTGTCGGTGTGTGTGTGTGTGTGTGTTGTCGGTGTGTGTGTGTTTGTGTTGTCGGTGTGTGTGTGTGTGTTGTCGGTGTGTGTGTGTGTGTGTGTGTGTTGTCGGTGTGTGTGTGTGTGTTGTCGGTGTGTGTGTGTGTGTGTGTTGTCGGTGTGTGTGTGTGTGTGTTGTCGGTGTGTGTGTGTGTGTTGTCGGTGTGTGTGTGTGTTGTGTGTGTGTGTGTTGTCGGTGTGTGTGTGTGTGTGTTGTCGGTGTGTGTGTGTTGTCGGTGTGTGTGTGTGTCGTGTGTTGTCGGTGTGTGTGTGTGTGTTGTCGGTGTGTGTGAGTGTGTGTTGTCGGTGTGTGTGTGTGTGTGTGTTGTCGGTGTGTGTGTGTGTGTTGTAGGTGTGTGTGTGTGTGTGTGTGTGTGTGTGTGTGTGTGTGTGTGTTGTCGGTGTGTGTGTGAGTGTGTGTTGTCGGTGTGTGTGTGTGTGTGTTGTCGGTGTGTGTGTGTGTGTGTGTGTTGTCGGTGTGTGTGTGTGTGTGTGTTGTCGGTGTGTGTGTTGTCGGTGTGTGTGTGTGTGTTGTCGGTGTGTTGTCGGTGTGTGTGTGTGTGGTAGGTGTGTGTGTGTGTGTTGTCGGTGTGTGTGTGTGTGTGTTGTCGGTGTGTGTGTGTGTGTGTTGTCGGTGTGTGTGTGTGTGTGTGTGTATGTGTTGTGTGTGTGTGTGTGTGTTGTTGGTGT
>NW_027675633.1:0-2500 GCF_965601325.2 Salmo salar | reverse complement strand
GTCGGTGTGTGTTGTGTGTGTTGTCGGGTGTGTGTGTGTGTGTGTTGTCGGTGTGTGTGTGTGTGTGTGTTGTCGGTGTGTGTGTGTGTGTGTGTTGTCGGTCGGTGTGTGTGTGTGTGTTGTCGGTGTGTGTGTGTGTGTTGTCGGTGTGTGTGTGTGTGTTGTCGGTGTGTGTGTGTGTGTGTGTTGTCGGTGTGTGTGTGTGTGTGTTGTCGGTGTGTGTGTGTGTGTTCGTGTGTGTGTGTGTTGTCGGTGTGTGTGTGTGTGTTGTCGGTGTGTGTGTGTGTGTGTTGTCGGTGTGTGTGTGTGTGTGTTGTCGGTGTGTGTGTGTGTGTGTGTCGTGTGTGTGTGTTGTCTGTGTGTGTGTGTGTGTGTGTTGTCGGTGTGTGTGTGTGTGTGTTGTCGGTGTGTGTGTGTGTGTCGTGTGTGTGTGTGTGTGTGTTGTCGGTGTGTGTGTGTGTGTGTCGGTCGTGTGTGTGTGTGTCGTGTGTGTCGGTCGTGTGTGTGTGTGTTGTCGGTGTGTGTGTGTGTGTTGTCGGTGTGTGTGTGTGTGTGTGTTGTCGGTGTCGTGTGTGTGTGTGTTGTCAGTGTGTGTGTGTGTGTTGTCGGTAGTGTGTGTGTGTGTGTGTTGTCGGTGTGTGTGTGTGTGTGTGTGTGTTGTCGGTGTGTGTGTGTGTGTGTGTTGTCGGTGTGTGTGTGTGTGTTGTCGGTCGTGTGTGTGTGTGTGTGTTGTCGGTGTGTGTGTTGTGTGTGTGTTGTCGGTGTGTGTGTGTGTGTCGTGTTGTCGGTGTGTGTGTGTGTGTTGTCGGTGTGTCGTGTGTGTGTGTTGTCTGTGTGTGTGTGTGTGTGTCGGTGTGTGTGTGTGTTGTCGGTGTGTGTGTGTGTGTTGTCGTGTGTGTGTGTGTGTGTGTTGTCGTGTGTGTGTGTGTGTTGTCGGTGTGTGTGTGTGTGTGTGTGTGTGTGTGTGTGTGTGTGTTGTCGGTGTGTGTGTGTGTGTTGTCGGTGTGTGTGTGTGTGTTGTCGGTGTGTGTGTGTGTGTTGTCGGTGTGTGTGTGTGTTGTCGGTGTGTGTGTGTGTGTGTTGTCGGTGTGTGTGTGTGTGTTGTCGTGTGTGTGTGTGTGTGTTGTCGGTGTGTGTGTGTGTGTGTTGTCGGTGTGTGTGTGTGTGTCGTGTGTCGTGTGTGTGTGTGTTGTCGTGTGTGTGTGTGTGTGTGTGTTGTCGTGTGTGTGTGTGTGTGTTGTCGGTGTGTGTGTGTGTGTGTGTGTCGGTGTGTGTGTGTGTGTGTTGTCGGTGTGTGTGTGTGTGTGTGTCGGTGTGTGTGTGTGTGTTGTCGGTGTGTGTGTGTGTGTGTTGTCGGTGTGTGTGTGTGTGTTGTCGTGTGTGTGTGTGTGTGTGTTGTCGGTGTGTGTGTGTGTGTGTTGTCGGTGTGTGTGTGTGTGTTGTGGTGTGTGTGTGTGTGTGTTGTCGTGTGTGTGTGTGTGTTGTGGTGTGTGTGTGTGTGTGTTGTCTGTGTGTGTGTGTTGTGGTGTGTGTGTGTGTGTCGGTGTGTGTGTGTGTGTGTGTTGTCGGTGTGTGTGTGTGTGTTGTCGTGTGTGTGTGTGTGTTGTCGGTGTGTGTGTGTGTGTGTGTTGTCGGTGTGTGTGTGTGTGTGTGTGTCGGTGTGTGTGTGTGTGTGTTGTCGGTGTGTGTGTGTGTGTGTGTGTGTGTGTGTGTTGTGGTGTGTGTGTGTGTGTGTGTGTTGTCGGTGTGTGTGTGTGTGTTGTCGGTGTGTGTGTGTGTGTGTTGTCGGTGTGTGTGTGTGTGTGTTGTGTCGGTGTGTGTGTGTGTGTGTTGTCGTGTGTGTGTGTGTGTGTTGTCGGTGTGTGTGTGTTGTGTGTGTCGGTGTGTGTGTGTGTGTTGTCGGTGTGTGTGTGTGTTGTCGGTGTGTGTGTGTGTGTGTTGTCGGTGTGTGTGTGTGTGTGTGTTGTCGGTGTGTGTGTGTGTGTGTTGTCGGTGTGTGTGTGTGTGTGTTGTCGGTGTGTGTGTGTGTGTGTTGTCGGTGTGTGTGTGTGTTGTCGTGTGTGTGTGTGTGTGTGTGTTGTCGGTGTGTGTGTGTGTGTTGTCGGTGTGTGTGTGTGTGTGGTGTCGGTGTGTGTGTGTGTGTGTGTGTGTGTGTGTGTGTGTGTGTTGTCGGTGTGTGTGTGTGTGTGTTGTCGGTGTGTGTGTGTGTGTGTGTTGTCGTGTGTGTGTGTGTGTGTTGTCGTGTGTGTGTGTGTGTTGTCGGTGTGTGTGTGTGTGTGTGTGTGTGTGTGTGTGTGTGTGTTGTCGGTGTGTGTGTGTGTGTGTGGTGTGTGTGTGTGTGTGTGTCGGTGTGTGTGTGTGTGTGTTGTCGGTGTGTGTGTGTGTGTGTGTGTGTTGTCGGTGTGTGTGTGTGTGTGTGTGTGTGTGTTGTCGGTGTGTGTGTGTGTGTTGTCGGTGTGTGTGTGTGTGTGTTGTCGGTGTGTGTGTGTGTGTGTGTTGT
>NW_027675632.1:137500-145000 GCF_965601325.2 Salmo salar | reverse complement strand
CCGACAACACAGACACACACACACACCGACAACACACACACACACAACACACACACACACAACACACACACACACACACACACACCGACAACACACACACACACACCGACAACACACACACACACACACACCGACAACACACACTCACACACACACCGACAACACACACACACACACACACACACACACACACACACACACACACCACACACACCGACAACACACACACACACCTACCACACACACACACACACACAACGACAACACACACACACACACACCGACAACACACACACACACACACACCGACAACACACACACACCGACAACACACACACACACACAACACACACACACACACCGACAACACACACACACACACCGACAACACACACACACACACTGACAACACACACACACACACCGACAACACACACACACACACACACCGACAACACACACACATCGACAACACACACACACACAGACAACACACACACACACACACCGACAACACACACACACACAGACAACACAGACACACACACACACCGACAACACACACACACACACACCGACAACACACACACACACACACTGACAACACACACACACACACACACCGACAACACACACACACACACCGACAACACACACACACACACACACAAACACACACACACACACACCGACAACACACACACACACACACACACACACCGACAACACACACACACATAACACACACACACACACACACACACACACCGACAACACACACACACACACCGACAACACACACACACACACCGACAACACACACACACACACCTACCACACACACACACACACCGACAACACACCGACAACACACACACACACACCGACAACACACACACACCGACAACACACACACACACACCGACAACACACACACACACACACACCGACAACACACACACACACACACCGACAACACACACACACACACCGACAACACACACACACACACACCGACAACACACACACACACCGACAACACACACACACACACACCGACAACACACACACAGACAACACACACACACCGACAACACACACACACACACACACCGACAACACACACACACACACCGACAACACACACACACACCGACAACACACACTCACACACACACCGACAACACACACACACACACACACACACACACCGACAACACACACACACACACCGACAACACACACACACACACACCGAAACACACACACACACACACCGACAACACACACACACACACCGACAACACACACACACACCGACAACACACACTCACACACACACCGACAACACACACACACACACACACACACACACACACACACCGACAACACACACACACACACCGACAACACACACACACACACACCGAAACACACACACACACACACCAACAACACACACACACACACCGACAACACACATACACACACACACACCAACAACACACACACACACCGACAACACACACACACACACCGACAACACACACAGACACCGACAACACACACACACACACCGACAACACACACACACACACACCGACAACACACACACACACAACACACACACACCGACAATACACACACACACACACAACGACAACACACACACACCGACAACACACACACACACACACACACCGACAACACACACACACACACCGACAACACACACACACACACACCTACAACACACACACACACGCACCGACAAACCACACACACCGACAACACACACACACACACCGACAACACACACACACACACACACACACCGACAACACACACACACACACACCGACAACACACACACACACACCTACCACACACACACACACACCGACAACACACCGACAACACACACACACACAACGACAACAGACACACTCCGACAACACACACACACACACACACCGACAACACACACACACACACACACCGACAACACACACACACCGACAACACACACACACACACCGACAACACACACACACACACCGACAACACACACACACACACACCGACAACACACACACACACAACACACACAGACCGACAACACACACACACACACACACCGACAACACACACTCACACACACACCGACAACACACACACACACAGACACACACACACACACACACACACACACACACACACACACACACCGACAACACACACACACACCGACAACACACACACACACACCGACAACACACACACACACACACACACACCAACAACACACACACACCGACAACACACACACACACACCGACAACACACACACACACCGACAACACACACACACACCGACAACACACACACACCGACAACACACACACACACACACACCAGCAACACACTCACACACACCGACAACACACACACACACATCGACAACACACCCACACACACACCGACAACACAGACACACACACACACCGACAACACACACACACACACACACCGACAACACACACACACACTGACAACACACACACACACACCGACAACACACACACACACACACACCGACAACACACACACACACCGACAACACACACACACAGACAACACACACACACACACACCGACAACACACACACACACACACCGACAACACAGACACACACACACACACCGACAACAACACACACACACACACACACACCGACAACACACACACACACACTGACAACACACACACACACACCGACAACACACACACACAGACAACACACACACACACACACACCGACAACACACACACACACACACACCAACAACACACACACACACAACACACACACACACACACACACCGACAACACACACACACACACCGACAACACACACACACACACACACCGACAACACACACACACACCGACAACACACACACACACACACCGACAACACACACTCACACACACACCGACAACACACCCACACACACACACACACACACACCGACAACACACACACACACACCGACAACACACACACACACACACCGACAACACACACACACACACACCGACAACACACACACACACACACACACACCAACAACACACACACACACACCGACAACACACACACACACACCGACAACACACACACACACCGACAACACACACACACACCTACCACACACACACACACACACAACGACAACACACACACACACACACCGACAACACACACACACACACACCGACAACACACACACACACACACCGACAACACACACACACACACACACACACCAACAACACACACACACACACCGACAACACACACACACACACCGACAACACACACACACACCGACAACACACACACACACCTACCACACACACACACACACACAACGACAACACACACACACACACACACCGACAACACACACACACACACACACACACACACACCGACAACACACACACACACACACACCGACAACACACACACACACACCGACAACACACACACACACACACACCGACAACACACACACACACCGACAACACACACACACAGACAACACACACACACACACACCGACAACACACACACACACACACCGACAACACAGACACACACACACACCGACAACACACACACACACACACACACACACACACACCGACAACACACACACACACACTGACAACACACACACACACACCGACAACACACACACACAGACAACACACACACACACACACACACCCCGACAACACACACACACACACACACCAACAACACACACACACACAACACACACACACACACACACACACACACACCGACAACACACACACACACACCGACAACACACACACACACACACACACCGACAACACACACACACACACACCGACAACACACACACACACACACCGACAACACACACTCACACACACACCGACAACACACCCACACACACACACACACACACACCGACAACACACACACACACACCGACAACACACACACACACACACCGACAACACACACACACACACACCGACAACACACACACACACACACACACACCAACAACACACACACACACACCGACAACACACACACACCGACAACACACACACACACCGACAACACACACACACACCTACCACACACACACACACACACAACGACAACACACACACACACACACACACCGACAACACACACACACAAACACCGACAACACACACACACACACACACACACACCAACAACACACACACACACACCGACAACACACACACACACACCGACAACACACACACACACCGACAACACACACACACACCTACCACACACACACACACACACACACAACGACAACACACACACACACACACACCGACAACACACACACACACACACCGACAACACACACACACCGACAACACACACACACACACACACCGACAACACACACACACACACACCGACAACGCACACACACACAACACACACACACACACCGACAACACACACACACACACACCGACAACACACACACACACACTGACAACACACACACACACACCGACAACACACACACACACACACACCGACAACACACACACACACCGACAACACACACACACACACACCGACAACACTGACACACACACACACCGACAACACACACACACACACACAACGACAACACACACACGCACACACTGACAACACACACACACACACCGACAACACACACACACACACACATCGACAACACACACACACACCGACAACACACACACACAGACAACACACACACACACACACCGACAACACACACACACACCGACAACACAGACACACACACACACTGACAACACACACACACACACACACACCGACAACACACACACACACACCGACAACACACACACACCGACAACACACACACACACACACACCGACAACACACACACACACACCGACAACACACACACACACACACACCGACAACACACACACACACCGACAACACACACACACAGACAACACACACACACACACACCGACAACACACACACACACACACCGACAACACAGACACACACACACACCGACAACACACACACACACACACACACACACACACCGACAACACACACACACACACTGACAACACACACACACACACCGACAACACACACACACAGACAACACACACACACACACACACACCCCGACAACACACACACACACACACACCAACAACACACACACACACAACACACACACACACACACACACACACACACCGACAACACACACACACACACCGACAACACACACACACACACACACCGACAACACACACACACACACACCGACAACACACACACACACACACCGACAACACACACTCACACACACACCGACAACACACCCACACACACACACACACACACACCGACAACACACACACACACACCGACAACACACACACACACACACCGACAACACACACACACACACACCGACAACACACACACACACACACACACACCAACAACACACACACACACACCGACAACACACACACACCGACAACACACACACACACCGACAACACACACACACACCTACCACACACACACACACACACAACGACAACACACACACACACACACACACCGACAACACACACACACACACACCGACAACACACACACACACACACACACACACCAACAACACACACACACACACCGACAACACACACACACACACCGACAACACACACACACACCGACAACACACACACACACCTACCACACACACACACACACACACACAACGACAACACACACACACACACACACCGACAACACACACACACACACACCGACAACACACACACACCGACAACACACACACACACACACACCGACAACACACACACACACACACCGACAACACACACACACACAACACACACACACACACCGACAACACACACACACACACACCGACAACACACACACACACACTGACAACACACACACACACACCGACAACACACACACACACACACACCGACAACACACACACACACCGACAACACACACACACACACACCGACAACACTGACACACACACACACCGACAACACACACACACACACACAACGACAACACACACACGCACACACTGACAACACACACACACACACCGACAACACACACACACACACACATCGACAACACACACACACACCGACAACACACACACACAGACAACACACACACACACACACCGACAACACACACACACACCGACAACACAGACACACACACACACTGACAACACACACACACACACACACACCGACAACACACACACACACACTGACAACACACACACACACACACACACACCGACAACACACACACACACACCGACAACACACACACACAGACAACACACACACACACACACACCGACAACACACACACACAACACACACACACACACCGTCAACACAGACACACACACACCGACAACACACACACACACACTGACAACACACACACACACACCGACAACACACACACACACACCGACAACACACACACACACACACACCAACAACACACACACACACACCGACAACACACACACACACACACACCGACAACACACACACACACCTACCACACACACACACACACACTGACAAGACACCGACAACACACACACACACACCGACAACACACACACACCGACAACACACACACACACACACACCGACAACACACACACACACACACACACACCGACAACACACACACACCGACAACACACACACACACACACCGACAACACACACTCACACACACACCGACAACACACACACACACACACACACACACACACACACACACAAACACCGACAACACACACACACACACCGACAACACACACACACACCGACAACACACACACACACACCGACAACACACACACACACCGACAACACACACACACACACACCGACAACACACACACACACCTACCACACACACACACACACAACGACAACACACACACACACACACCGACAACACACACACACACACACACCGACAACACACACACACCGACAACACACACACACACACACACCGACAACACACACACACACACACACACCGACAATACACACACACACAACACACACACACACACCGACAACACACACACACACACCGACAACACACACACACACACTGACAACACACACACACACACCGACAACACACACACACACACACACACACCGACAACACACACACACACTGACAACACACACACACAGACAACACACACACACACCGACAACACACACACACACACCGACAACACAGACACACACACACACCGACAACACACACACAC